>NW_025214307.1:0-14213 GCF_004010195.1 Chiloscyllium plagiosum | reverse complement strand
GTGCAGCACTCCCTCAGTACTGACCATCTGACAGTGCACACTCCAGACAGTGCACTCTCCAGACAGTGCACACTCTCCAAACAGTACACACTCCAGACAGTGCACCCTCCAAACATTACACACTCCAGACAGCGCACACTCCAGACAGCGCACACTCCAGACAGCGCACACTGCAGACAGCGCATAATCTGAACATGGCACACTCAAGACAGAGCACACTCCGGACAGCGCACGCTCCAAACAGCGCACACTCCAGACAGCGCACACTCCAGACAATGCATGCACCGGATAGTGCACACTCCGGGCAGTGCACACTCCAGACAGCGCAGACTCCAGGCACCGCACACTCCAGACAACGCACACTCCGGATAGGACACACTCCAGACAGCGCGCACTCCAGGCAGTGCACACTCCAGACAGTGCAGACACCAGACAGTGCACACTCCGGACAGTTCACACTCCAGACAGTGCACACTTCGGACAGTGCACACTCCGGACAGTGCACACTCCAGACAGCACAGACTCCAGACAGTGCACACTCCAGAGAGTGCACACTCCAGAAAGCGCACACTCCAGACAGCGCACACCCCACACAGTGCAGACTCCAGACAGTGCACACTCCAGATAGTGCACACTCCGGACAGCGCACACTCCAGACAGCGCACACCGCACACAGTGCAGACTCCAGACAGCGCACACTCCCAACAGCACACATACCGGACAGTGCACACTCTCCAAACAGTACACACTCCAGACAGCGCACACTCCAAACAGTACACATTCCGGACAGTACACACTCCAGACAGTGCACACTCCAAAAAGTGCACACTCTCCAAACAGTACACACTCCAGACAGCGCACACTCCAGACAGCGCAAACTCCAGACAGCGCACACTGCAGACAGCGCATACTCTGGACAGTGCACACTCCGGATAATGCACACTCTGGACAGTGCACACTCTGGACAGTGCACACTCCGGACAATGCACCCTCCGGACAGTGCACAGTCTGGACAGCGCACACTATGGACAATGCACACTCCGGACAATGCATACTCTGGACAGTGCACACTCCAGACAATGCACACTCCGGACAATGCACACTCCAGAAAATGCACATTCCAGACAGTGCACACTCTGGACAGTGCACACTCCGGGGAGTGCACACTCCGGGGAGTGCACACCCCAGACAGCGCACACTCCAGACAGTGCACACTCCGGACAGTGCACACTCCAGACAGTGCACACTCCAGACAGTGCACACTCCAGACAGTGCACACTCCGGACAATGCACACACTGGGCAGTGCACACTCCAGACAGGGCACATTCCAAACAGTGCACACTCCGGACATTGCACACTATGCATATTGCACACTTAGGTAGCACACACTCTGAACAGCGCACACTCCGGACAGCGCACATTCCGGACAGCGCACACTCCAGACAACAAAAACTCTGAACAGCACACACTCCAGACAGTGCACACTCCGGACAGCGCACACTCCAGACAGCGCACACTCCAAACAGCACACACTCCAGACAGCGCATACTCTAGACAGTGCACACTCTCCAAACAGTACACACTCCAGACAGCGCACACTCCAGACAGTGCACACTCCAAACAGCACGTAATCCGAACAGGGCAAACTCCAGACACTGCACACTCCGGACAGCGCACACTCCGGACAGTGCACACTCCAGACAGTGCACACTCCGGACAGTGCACACTCCTGACAGTTTACACTCTGGACAGAGCACACACCAGACAGCGTACACTCCGGGCAGTGCACACTCCAGACAGGGCACATACCGGTCAGCGCACACTTCCAACAGCGCACACTCTGGGCTGGGCACACTGCAGACAGTGCACAGTCCAGAGATTGAACACTCAAGACAGTGCACACTCAAGACAGTGCACACTCCGGACAGTGCACACATGGGCAGCGCACACTCTGGACATTGCACACTCCAGGCAGTGCACACTTAAGACAGCGCACAATCCACATAGTGCACACTCCAAACAGTGCATACTCTGGACAGTGCACACTCCAGACAGTGCACACTCCAGACATCGCGCACTCTGGACAGTGCACACACCGGTCAGTGCACACACCGGGCAGTGCACACTCCAGACAATGCACACACCAGACAATGCACACTCCAGACAGTGCACACTCCAGACATTGCACACTCCAGACAGTGCACACTCCAGACAGTGCACACTCCGGGGAGTGCACACTCCGGGGAGTGCACACTCCAGACAGCGCAGACCCCAGACAGTGCACACTCCAGAGAGTGCACACTCCGGACAGCGCACACTCCCGACAGCACACACCCCACACAGTGCAGACTCCAGACAGTGCACATTCTGGACAGTGCACACTCCAGACAGTGCACACTCCAGACAGTGCACATTCCGGACAGCGCACGCTCCAGACAACAAAAACTCTGAATAGCGCACACTCCGGACAGCGCACATTCCGGACAGCGTACACTCCAGACAGCACACACTCCAGACAGCACACACTCCAGACAGCGCGCACTCTGGACAGTGTACACTCTCCAAACAGTACACACTCCGGACAGCGCACACTCCAGACAGCGCGCACTCTGGACAGTGTACACTCTCCAAACAGTACACACTCCAGACAGCGCACACTCCAGACAGCGCACACAACAGACAGCGGACACTGCAAACAGCACATAATCCGAACAGGGCACACTCAAGACAGAGCACACTCCGGACAGCGCACACTCCGGACAGCGCACACTCCAGTCAGTGCACACTCCGAACAGTGCACACTCCTGACAGTTTACACTCTGGACAGAGCACACACTGGACAGCGCACACTCCGGTCAGTGCACACTCCAGACAGGGCACATACCGGTCAGCGCACACTTCCAACAGCGCACACATTGGGCTGGGTACACTGCAGACAGTGCACAGTCCGGAGATTGAACACTCAAGACAGTGCACACTCAAGACAGTGCACACTCCAGACAGTGCACACATGGGCAGCGCACACTCTGGACATTGCACACTCCAGGCAGTGCACACTTAAGACAGCGCACAATCCACATAGTGCACACTCGAAACAGTGCACACTCCAGACATCGCGCACTCTGGACAGTGCACGCTCTGGACAGCACCCACTCTGGACAGCGCACACTCTGCACAGCGCACACTCCAGACAGTGCACACTCCAGACAGTGCACACTTCAGACAGTGCACACTTCAGACAGCGCAGACTCCAGACAGCGCACACTCCAGATAGCGCACACTGCAGACAGCGCATAATCCGAACAGGGCACACTCAAGACAGTGCACACTCCGGACAGCGTATTCTCCGGGCAGTGCACACTGAAGACAGCGCACAATCCACATAGTGCACACTCCAAACAGTGCATACACCGGACAGTGCACACTCCAGACAGTGCACACTCCAGACATCGCGCACTCTGGACAGTGCACACTCTGGACAGTGCGCACTACAGACAGTGTACACTCAAGATAGCGCACACTCTGGGCAGTGCACACTCCAGACAGTGCACACTCCCAGCAGTGCACACTCTGGACAGTGCACACTTTGGGCAGTGCACACTATGCAAATTGCACACTTGGGTAGCACACACTCTGGACAGCGCACATACCAGACATCGCACACTGCTGGCAGTGCACGCTGTGGACAGCACTCACTCTGGACAGCGCACACTCCGGACAGTGCACACTCCAGACAGTGCACACTTCAGACAGTGCAAACAGCGCACACTCCAGACAGCGCATACTGCAAACAGCGCCCACTCCAATCAGCGCACACTCCAGACACGCACATTCCAGACAGCGCACACTCCAGACAGTGCGCATTCCGGGCAGTGCACACTCCAGACACGCACACTCCAGACAGCGCACACTCCAATCAGCGCACTCTCCGGACAGCGCATACTCTGGACACCGCACACTCCAACAGTGCACACTCTGACAGTGCACACTATGGACAGCGCACACTCCGGACAGTGCACACTCTGGACAGTGCACACTCCTGACAGTGCACACTCCAGACAGCGCACACTACAAACAGCGCACACTCCAGACAACGCACACTCCGGACAGTGCACACCCCAGACAGTGCACACTCTAGACAGCGCACACTCCAAACAGCGCACACTCCAAACAGCGCACACTCCAGACAGCGCACACTCCAGACAGCGCACACTCCAGACAGTACACACTCCAGACAGTGCACACTCTGGACAGCACACACTCAGGGCAGTGCACACTCCAGACAGCACACACTCCAGACAGCGCACACTCCGGACAGTGCACACCCCAGACAGTGCACACTCCAGACAGTGCACACACCAAACAGTGCACACTCCAGACAGCGCACACTACAAACAGCGCACACTCCAGACAACGCACACTCCAGACAGTGCACACTCCAGACAGCGCACACTCCAGACAGCGCACACTACAAACAGCGCACACTCCAGACAGCGCATACTGCAAACAGCGCCCACTCCAATCAGCGCACACTCCAGACACGCACATTCCAGACAGCGCACACTCCAGACAGTGCGCATTCCGGGCAGTGCACACTCCAGACACGCACACTCCAGACAGCGCACACTCCAATCAGCGCACTCTCCGGACAGCGCATACTCTGGACACCGCACACTCCAACAGTGCACACTCTGACAGTGCACACTATGGACAGCGCACACTCCGGACAGTGCACACTCCGGACAGTGCACACTCCTGACAGTGCACACTCCAGACAGTGCACACTCCTGACAGTGCACACTCCAGACAGCGCACACTCCAGACAGCACACAATCCGGACAGCACACACTCCTGACAGTGCACACTCCAGACAGTGCACACTCCAGACAGCACACACTCCGGACAGCACACACTCCAGACAGTGCACACCCCAGACAGCGCACCCTCCAGACAGTGCACACTCCAGACAGCACACACTCCAGACAGCACACACTCCTGACAGTGCACACTCCAGACAGCGCACACTCCAGACAGCACACACTCCGGACAGCACATATTCCAGGCAGCGCACACTCCAGACAGCACACACTCCAGACAGCACACAATCCGGACAGCACACACTCCTGACAGTGCACACTCCAGACAGTGCACACTCCAGACAGCACACACTCCGGACAGCATACACTCCAGACAGTGCACACTCCAGACAGTGCACACTCCAGACAGTGAACACTCCAGACAGTGCACACTCCAGACAGCGCACACTCCAGACAGCACACACTCCGGACAGCACACACTCCTGATAGTGCACACTCCAGACAGCACACACTCCGGACAGCACACACTCCAGACAGTGCACACTCCAGACAGCGCACACTCCGGACTGCGCACACTCCGGACAGCGCACATTCCGGACATTCCAGACTCCACATGTTTTATCTTACCACTCTCCCACTATTAACAATGCTATAGAAATGTATTCTCCAGTATAACTACAACACCAGCAGCTAGCCAGCATTGTGAAAAACTAACCAAGTATGTCCTGTACGCCAAAACCAGACAAACCCAGCCCAGCCAGTTTCTGCCCCTTCAGTCTACTTTCGATCATCAGTAAAGCGATGGAATGTGTAATCAAGCAGCATTTACTCAGCAATAGCCTGCACAATGATGACCAGTTCACATTCCCTCAGGGCCAGTTAACCCCTGCCTTTATTCCAATCCTAGTTCAAATATGGACAGGACAGCTTAATGAAGGGAGAGTGACTGCACTTGTCATCAGGTAGCTCTTGATCAAATATGCCATCTGGCTGCGTAAACAAAACTGGATTCAACTGGCACATTCCCCTCTGTTTGGAAGATGGCTTTGATTGCTGGAGGTCAGTCATCTCAGCCCCAGGACATCTCTGAAGGAGTTCCTCAGGATAGTGTCCTAGGCCCAACTATCTTCAGCTGCTTCATCAATGACCTTCCCTCTGTCATAAGGTCGGACGTGGGGATGTTCACCAATGATTGTAGAATGTTCTGCATCATTAATAACTCCTCAGATACTGAAGCAGTCAATGTTCAAACACAACATAATCTGGACAATATCCAGGTTTAACACAGGGGAGGCAATGGTCTAGTGGTATTATCACTAGACTGTTAACCCAGAGACCCAGGTAATGTTCTGAGAACATGGATTCAAATCCTGCTATGCCAGATGGTGGAATTTGAATTCGCTAAATGTCTAGTATTAAGACTGTAATGTGGACCAAGAATCCAATGTTGATTATTGGAAAAATCCCATCTGGTTCACTAATGCCCTTTAAGGAAGGAAACTGCCCACATGTGACTCCAGACCCACAGCAATGTGTATGACTCTTAACTGCCCTTGGGGCAATTAGGGATGGCCAATGAATGTTGGCCGAGCCAGCGACACCCCAATCCTATAAATGGATTTTTAAAAATGCACATACCATCCAATAACCATCTCCAATTGGAGACAATCTAACCACCACCCCCTGATGTTCATTGCTACCATCATCGTGAATCTGCCTACATCAATATAGTTGGGGTTACCATTGACCAGAAATTGAACTGAACTGGCCTATAAACACAGCGGCTAAAAGAATAGGTATTCTGCAGCAATACTGCAGCAACTAACTCATTTCCTAACTCCTCAAAGCCTGTCCACCATCTACGAGGCACTCAATGGGCTGAAAGATCTCTTCTATATCGTGTGATTCTAAGTATCCACACATTCTTCCCTAAAGGACGCGAGCAAACAGGTTTCTATGACAATCAATTATATTTTCAAGGTCACCATTAGATTAGCTTTTAATTCCATGTTTTTTCAGGGGGACTTGGGGATGGGTAATAAATCCAGACTGAGAGTGTGGTGCTGGAAAAGCACAGCAGGTCAGGCAGTATCCAGGGAGCAGGAGAAGGCAAAAGCCCTTCATCAGAAATGATGCCCTGGTCTTATAAATCCGGGCCTGGTCAGTGATGTCCACATCCTGCGAGTGAATTTTAATAAATGTCAGGGGTGCGATGCAATACTCCCCACTTGCAGCTCCAACAGCACTCAAGAAACTCAACACCATCCTTTAATTCTATGTATTTGACAAAATGCTTTTGGCCCTAAAATCACCCTAGATGGCTCAACACTAGTTTGTGCTTTTTATTTATTAATTCACAGATGTGGGTGTTGCTGGCTGGATTGGAAATTATTGGCCATTCCTAATTGCCCAAAGGACAGTTGAGACTTGACCACATTGCTGTGGGTCTGGAGTCAGTCACATGTAGGCCAGACCAGGTCTGGACAGCAGATTCCTCCCCTTAGAATGGATTTCTCCCCACCTGTCAATCAACAATGATCATCATTAGACTCTTAATTCCAAATTTTATTCTTGATTTCAATTTTCACCAACTACTATGGCAGGATTTGAACCTCAGTCCCCAGAACATTGCCTGGTGTCTCTTGATTAATCACCTCTGGATTAATGGGGCAGCATGGTGAGTCAGTGGTTAGTATTGCTGCCTCGCAGCGCCAGGGACCTGGGTTCGAGACCAGCATTGGATGACCATGTGGAGTTTGCACATTATCTCCATGTCTGTGTGGGTTTCGTCGGGGTGCTCCAGTTACCTCCCACAGTCCAAACTGGGAAATGCAGGGTTGCAGATGGGATAGGACTGGATAGGATGCTCTTCGGAGGGTCAGTGTGGACCCAATGGGATAAATGGCCTGCTTCCACTCTGTAGGGATTCTGTGATCCTATGAATGCCTCGAGGCCATCACCTTGTGATGCCTTACCTTGCTAAAGGCACTAAGAACATTGAGTCATAGAGATGGACAGCACAGAAACAGACCCTTCGCTCCCACACGTCCATGCTAACTAAATTAATCTAGTTCCATTTGCCAGCACTTGGCCCATATCACTTTAAACCCTTCCTATTCATATACCCATCCAGATGCCTTTTAAATGTTTAAAGTCTCCACCACTTCCTCTGGCAGTTCAGTCCATACACGCACTACTTTCTGCTTGGAAGAGTTATCCATTATATCCCTTTATACCTTTCCTCTCTCACCCTAAACCTATGTCCTCTAGTTCTGGACTCCCCCACCCCGGGGGAAAGACCTTGTCTATTTACCCCATCTAAGTCCTCACTGTTATTGGCTTGAGTGGACTGTGGTCAAGAAGGGATGGAATCCGTGATGGTGGACCTATGCGATCACTTCCAACTTGTGACTTGCCTCAAAGCACTTCCCAAGAGAATCCACTTGCTAATTGAAGCCGCACCCCTGATCGCTTGTTCGTCCAATGGTATTTGTAAGCTGTTGTCCTGCACTTGCAAATTGCATCATGTACAGATTCGATTATAATTGGTTTTGCCAGCAATGATGTTGAGAACGCAGAACAAATCACAATATAGCTTTATCGAAATTACAGTGTAACCCGCAGGACTTCAGAGCAGAATCTTTCTCCTTCCATAAAACTCCAATCTCTTCTTCAAAGTAATCTATAAAGGGCAATTGTTCTGATAATTATGAAAAATATAATTGAACTGACCGCATAATTTGCCTTACGCATTCATTAAATTAACCGAACACTCAATTATAAATGTACCTTAACAATGTACTATTTTGAAACGCATCAGTGTTATTAGGAATCCATTAGCACTTTAACACAATTCTGCTTTTTCATTTAACTGTGCATTACAATTTCATTAGAACCATCCTTGTCAGTGGTTATTCTATGGCAAGTCATCACAAACTGATTATTGTGGACACAGTACGGTGACTTCATAATTTAAGTGAGAAGGAATCTTTACGCAATTTGCAGTGGGAAAAGAAATTGAAGAAAAACTAATAATCATCTGTGTTCCACAAGACTGCAGCACAAAGTGTTCACTTGGCATTACACTGTAAGCAATTTAAATTGATATATTTTTGCAATGTTACGAAGCAGCAGCATTTAATGAAACAAGCTCGGATAAGCGCGGATTTTGATTGAGGAAATTGAATGAAAGTTCCCAACATTCGTAAAAGTCTATTTGCTCCTCATCGCAGGCACAATTCTATGCAAACTTGGCTGAATAGACAACTGTTGGAAGTATGGAGCAAACCCTGTGAATAGACTGGTTCTTCAGCTGTTCCTCTTAGGTCTAGACCATCAATGATACCACGTGTTCAACAAGAGTGTAATTCTTCTGCAAACATCTGCCAATTCTCCGTCAACACAAGAAAGTACTCTCCATTCTCCGTTTCTCCATTTTTATTGAAGAAAACGAATTCCCTCATCTCGGCCATTTTGCCAAGCAGCTTCGCACTGATCCCTCTTGGTCTCAATCCTTCTGCCAACAGGAACAGTTTCGACCTGTCCACTCTGCCCAGACCAACATGATTTTGAAACTGCTTTTCTCTCCCAGTCAAACCTCCTCTTAACCATCTCTGCTTCAAGGGAACGTTGTGAGATTCTTCAATCTACCCACATCACAGGAGCGGAACAGCATTGAAACCATTCTTGCTAAATTTTCTGCACCCTCCCCTCTGTAAAATGACCATCGTCCCACCCTGTCATGAGAGAGATGGCTCATGATAGTTTAACCCCTCAGGCAAGGGTCAAGGTCCATCATGTTAACCTCTGCTAGTACAGGAAATGAACCCCACCTCTTCTTGACCTCCGTCTCTGTTACAAGTTGCCCATCCACCTAACTGTGCTAACCAAGGGGTTATAACAGCTGTAGATTTTCCACACTGTAGGAGTTACACAGTCATAGAGTCATAGAGATGTACAGCATGGAAACAGACGCTTCAGCCAACCCGTCCATGCCGACCAGATATCCCAACCCAATCTAGTCCCACCTGCCAGCACCTGGCCCATATCTCTCCAAACCCTTCCTATTCATATACCCATCCAGATGCCTCTTAAATGTTGTCATTGTACCAACCTCCACCACTTCCTCTGGCAGCTCATTCCATTCACGTACCACCCTCTGCATGAAAAAGTTGTCCCTTAGGTCTCTTTTATATCTTTCCCCTCTCACCCTAAACCTAGTTCTATGATGTTTGTAAAAATAATGTGATTCTAACAATACACAAGAAACTTAAATTATGTGACTGTTACAAGTCACCTGCCTATGTGACAGGGTGGAGAAAGTGAGGTCTGCAGATGCTGGAGATCAGAGCTGGAAATGTGTTGCTGGAAAAGCGCAGCAGGTCAGGCAGCATCGAGGGAACAGGAGAATCGACGTTTCGGGCATAAGCCCTTCTTCAGGAATCCTGAAGAAGGGCTTATGCCCGAAACGTCGATTCTCCTGTTCCCTGGATGCTGCCTGACCTGCTGCGCTTTTCCAGCAACACATTTCCAGCGTATGTGACAGGGTCTAAATGGATTACATAGGGACATGCCTACACATTCAAAAACTATTGAAATACAGCTCGTTCTGCTGTAACATGACAGTTGTGTTCCTCTGTGAGCTTGCACTATTGAAAATCGCACTGTAGACAGTTACTAATAGAAACTCACGGTACCCAATCAGCAGAAAGTTCACATTATCCAAACAACGTCCACAATTCATCAATCGCGTTATAGCCAAATCACATTGACGAAATGCACGTTATAGCAGAATGACCTGTACCAGGAGATTCCAAACAAACGATGGAGATTGGGAGTTGTAGCTTCAGAGAGAGTTAGAAGATCTGGATCCTTTAAGGACACTTTAGGCTTTTCTTCTGTTACATCATTAACCGCGTTATGTGGGTAGTTACTTGATTTCTTGCTTTTCTGAAATTGTGTCCCCATTCTGTACTTTTTTTCAAAGTGGCCTTTTGTGTAACAGATAAGTCATTCACACCTAGTATCTGGACACTGTCTGAGCATGTGAGGTTTCTTTGCTCCAACGTGTAGACAAAACTTTCTAAGGTCTGCTGTCGATCCTAACTACTGTGTAGTTTCGCTCATGTATAGTTGGTGGTTTTACGTCTAAAGAACTTACTGGTCATTCTGGTCTCCTGTACCAAGGCTCCTTTCAGCATTGATCCTTGTTAATTTCAGACTTTTGCTTCCCTCACCACCTGAATGACTTTCTCTATACTCAGTCTTCTTTGGACTCTATTGACTCAGACAAAGATTCATCAGCAATTTCCACAACAATATAACTTCTGACTTGAAGTCAGCATTGTCATATTTCTATACTAATCATTCAGGAAATAAACTATGGGTTTCCCAGAAAGCTAAACACTGTAATAAATCTTGTTCCTTCAAGGATTTTATTAGTTCCAAGTTTCAATTTATTGTTAAAGGTTTTCAGTGTTTCTTCAAAACCATAAAAAAAAGATGTAGGGCACAGGAGGAGGGCATTCAAACAATTGTGTTGGAGTTAGTTGAGAAAATACCTTTGGCCAAGGTCATCAGCTGTTTCGAAGGAGGATCCTGCAGGTCAGTAGTGTTTTGTTTACCAATATTGCCCCCAATACCTCAGTCAATGCAAGGTCCACCTGGTTTCATTCCTGCTTTGAGGTTTGATACAACTGAGAGGCTTTGCTCAGCCATGTCAGAGGGCAGTGAATGGTTAACCACATTTTTGGGGGTCTGGAGTCACATATAGACCCAACTGGGGAAGGACTTCCTCCCTCCAGTACATTATTGAATTGAATTGAATTGAATTTATTGTCACATGTACCAGGGCACAGTGAAAAGCTTTGTCTTGCGAGCAATACGGGCAGATCACAGAGTTAAGTAGCGTAGATAGTAAATAATAGGTAAACAGCAAAAACAAAAACACAGGTACAGGCAAACGTTAAGAGTTTGTGAGTCCATTCAGTATTCTAACAACAGTAGGGTAGAAACTGTTTCGAGACCGGCTGGCTTAATGAACCAAACGTGCTTTTTAAAAAATCAATGGTAGAATGGCCATCATCAGACTTTTAATTCCAGATGTTTTATCGAATTCAAATTCTACCACCTTTGATTGTGACATGGGAACCCAGGCTCCCGCAGTAATAGTTGGGTCTCTGGATTAACAGCATGATGACAATACCACTACGTTCCCTCCTCATTGTGTATGGCAGATTATGAATATTTATTTTATGTTTTTGAAAACATTTTGATTTTTGGACTCAGACCTAAGCTCACCACTACCTTCTCAAGGGTGATTCAACATGAGGAATAAAAATCTGGCCCAGTCAACAATGTTGTGAATGAATAGAAGAATCTTAAATCTTAAAGCTTATGAAAGTCATTCTTTCCTGTCCATCATCTCCAAAGCACAAATCAGGAGGGTGATGGAATGCTCCACACTTACCTGGATGGGTGCAGCTCCAACAGTACTCTAGAAGCTTGACACCATCCAGGATAAAGCTTGATTGGCACCACATCCTCAAGCATCCACACCCTCCACCACCGACGCTCAGTAACAGGAGAGTGTTTATCATCTATAAAATTTTACCAAAGATCCTCAGTCATCACCTTCCAAACCCCCAGCCACTTCCATCTCGAAAGACAAGGCCAGCAGATACAGGACAACCTCAATTATCCAAACAACACGGGTAGGGAGTATTTTGTTTGGATAAGCAAATGTTTGGATAATCGAGTGTTTAGATAACACAGTTCACCCAAGCATCAGGATCTTGAGACCTTGTTTGGATAATCCGAAATTCGGATAATCGAGGTTAGGATAACTGAGGTGGTCCTGTACATGGGAACACCACCCCGTTAAAGTTCTCCTCCAAGCCACTCACCATCCTGACTTGGAAATATGCCTCTGTTCCTTCAGTGTCACTGGGTCAAAATCCCTCCCTAAGGGCATTGTGGGTCTACCTACAGCACATGGACTGCAGTGGTTCTAGAAGACTATTGGTCCAGCCCTCAACAGCCAAGTCCCATGACTGAAAGATGATAGGATCCTGTAATGGGTGCGTGTGAGGGGAGTTGGATGCAGTACAAAAGCTGAATGCGTTTCTCTGGAGGGAGGCTGGAGGTAACATTGGCTCATAACCTGGAACAGGTCATTAACAAAAGAGTCACTGCCTCCGGCAATTCCAATCTAAAGGAGTGCATCAAAAGAAAATCAACTCAAGTCTGAATTCTCTGGAGAATTTTCAATCACTTTTGATTTCTTTTGAGCTGAGACATTTACCTGACTTGTTTGATCCACTTTCTATTTGTGTCCTGAAACCCTTAGCAGTGACTTGGGAAAGATTAGGAGGGTAAAGAAACATTGGAAATATATCTCCTGAGTGCAGAGTTGTAGAAATACAGTCTCATGTGAAAATTCAGTGTAAATAATTATGCAGCGTGATTGTGCGAACGGTAAGACGGATGCTAATTCCTAGCTTACTTTACTTTTTCACCTATTTATAGATCCAATTGATTTTTAGCTCATTCATGACACACTGCCTAAATCCTGTCACAGCTGTGGCTTCCGGGGTAACAACCCCACCTCTTGGCTTGGCGGTTAATGGTTCAAGTCACAGTCTGGGACCTTGAACATGGTCCGAGGCTAATACTCCCAATAAATCATTGAGGGTGTGCAATGCTGTCTTTCAGAGGGAGGGGTATAGCTGATACCCTGTCTGATCTTGAGAGTTGATGGACAAGGAATTTTGTGTCTCACGAGCATTACTTCACTTTTCGAATCGATAGTTAGAACCTTGTGACATTGATTAGATTAGATTCCCTACAGTGTGGAATCGGGCCATTTTGCCCAAGCAGTCTACACCTACCCTCCGAAGCGTAACCCACCCAGACCCATTTCCCTCTGACTAATGCACCTAACACTATGGCAGTTTAGCATGACCAATTCACCTGACCTGCACATCTTTGGACTGTGGGAGGAAACCCACGCAGACACGGGGGGAATGTGCAAACTCCACAGAGACAGTCACCCGAAGCAGGAATCGAACCCGGGTCCCTGGTGCTGTGAGGCAGCAGTGCTAACCACTGAGCCACTGTAACGCCCCATGATGCTTTGTTATTATCCTGATATAGGATGCAGGCTTTGTGGGTAAAGTCAGCATTTGTTTCCTAATCCTAATTGCCCTTGAACTGAGTGACTTGCTCAGTATTTCAGAGGTTAGTCCCACATTGCTGTGGGTATGGAGTCACATGTAGACCAGACTGGGTAAGGGCGGTGGATTTCCCTCCCTCAAGGACATTAGAGAACCAGGTGGATCATAAGAATCACGGGGGTTCAGTGGTTAGTGCTACTGCCTCACAGCGTCAGCAACCCA
>NW_025214306.1:39961-41410 GCF_004010195.1 Chiloscyllium plagiosum | reverse complement strand
AGAGACAGAGAGAGAGAGGAAGGGGTTTGTTAAAGGAGATGTCGTGACCGGCGATTGAGAGGAGTGAAAATGGGGAGAAATAGCAGTGGAGGCTAAAAGAGAGATGTATGGAGGCAGAGTGAAGGAGACAAAGAGCGACAGTAAGGCACTTAGAGCTACAGAGAGAGAGAGAGAGAAATGGTGACTGTGAGCGAGATACAGGCAGATGGAAATGTTGAGAGAAAGAGAGAATAAGCAGGCACACACAGAGGGAGGGAGAGAGACAGTCAGTCAGACATAGAGATAGACACGGACATTCTTGCTCTCTCCATTCCACAGAATGTTTGTGGGCTTGGTAGAGGATTCATGTCAGTGATGTGTCATATTTCTGTTTCCTCTTTGATTGATGAATCATTCCCAATCCGGTTGCTTTCTGACAATCTCAATAAATTCCCTTAAAATGGGCTCAGTTTCTCAATATTATCAATTGGGTATAAATGAACTCAATAAAATCAACGCAGCCACGTTTTGCGCATGTTGGGAGACGAGTGAGCGTTGATCTGTCTTTTATTTGTAAATACAGACCAGTCCATAATGTAAACCCAACTTTATTCCTCCGACAAAATTTGTACCTCCCGCTGACACAGAAAGGCAGTCAACATCATCAAAGACCCCGGCCCATCCTGATGATGATATCTTCCAACTTCTTACCACAGCAGAAGATACAAATGTTTAAACATACGTTCCAGCAAATTCAACAACAGCTTCTTACCCCGCTGGCCCTAGACTTCTGAATAGACCTCTGAAATCTCAAATTTAATATCGGCCTCGCTCTTTGTGCGCTGCCTCTGCGGCTGTATTCCACACTCTGTGCTGCTGCAATCGAGTCAAACAGTCAAGGCAGGCAGGGCCAAGCTAGGACTAATAAGTTAAACTGCTTTTATTTCAATGTGTGTGTGTGGGAGGGGGGCTTAACAGGGAAGGCAGATGAACTCAGGGCATGGTTTGGAACATGGCACTGGGATATCATAGCACTTACAGAAACAAGGATCAGAGATGGACAGGACTGGCAGTTCAATGCTCCAGGATACAAATGCTACAGGAAGGATAGGAAGGGAGGCAGGAGAGGAGGGGGAGTGGCCTTTTTGACAAGGGATAGCATTACAGCTTTAATGTGGGAGGATATTCCCGGAAATAATCCAGGGAAGTTATGTGGGTGGAACTGAGAAATAAGAAAGAGATGATCACCTTATTAGGATTGTATTATAGACCCCCTAAGAGTCAGAGGGAAATTTAGAAACAAATTTGTAAGGAGATGTCAGCATTCTGTAAGAATAATATGGTGGTTATGGTCGGGGATTTTAACTTTTCAAACAAAGACTGGGACTGCCATAGTATTCAGGGCTTGGATGGAGAGGAATATGTTAATTGTGTACAAGAAAATTTTCTGATTCAGTATGTGGATGTACT
>NW_025214306.1:38585-39935 GCF_004010195.1 Chiloscyllium plagiosum | reverse complement strand
CTGTAATCATCTCTCCTTTCCTCACGGTCGGAGGCAGCTCCCACGCCAGCCTGAACATTTGTCATCAGCTGTTCCTTCTTCGTCTTTATTGTACCCCTGTAGGTCACCTACTCCGCCCAAGAAAACTAATTCATGTCTGAACAGACCATTAACGCACCAAACACTGTTCAAACCAGTTAAATCGACTGCTCGGAACAAAAGACACTAACACCTACCACTGTGAGTCCAGCAACCTTAATCTCAATTTGGTGCCAGAGAACAAATCCCACAAGGAGCCGCCAATCTGTTCTGGACCAGGCCAGACGCCCTCACAACATTTCGAAACTGTAGCCCAGACCGTAACTTGTTTTAAGCAGGTGTGAAGCGGGAAATTCCAGGAGTGAAGCAGTCACTCAATTCTGAAAGCCGAATTGAAATGACATCAATATTTGAAAAGCCAATCGACCCTGTCACAAAATGATGATGCTTTCCCAAGTACTTGCAACAGCCCATAAACACCCCCTTGGCAAAATAAATGCAAAGTCAAAGACAGGTTCCTACAGGAGAGATGTCAGAGAGGCTGCAGAGAGCTTTGGATAGGGTTCAGATAAGACTTACGAGGACGTTGCCTTGTATGGAGGGAAGGTCTTATGAGGTGGAGTTGTTTCATTGACCAGGAGTCTGCGAAACTGACGAGCAGCTGTGAATAAAAAGCCTTTCTAAAACCGAAACAATGCAGAAGGAAACCCAGCTGGGAGAACTGGCCACTTCCCTTTCATTGCACAAGGATCTTTTTTCAATATAAACTTAAAAGTTTCTTCAAAAAGATTAAACCAGACGTATGTTTTATCTCCCCTTTATATAAAAAAACAATAGGACAACATCACCTTGTTGAAACATCAGCAGCGCCACAATCGCGAGAGATGAAGGGAAGGTGACACCATTGAATGTCATGTGTGTGTGAGGAGTAAATGTACCTCAAATACTGACTGCACCACTGCTAGAGTATATGCCAATCACCACACTATTGGAAGAATTTGACCAGACTGGAGGAAACGCAAGAATGGTCAAAGTGAACCACCCAGGTAAATAATGTGGTGAAGAAGGCATATGGCGTACTGGCTTTTATTGGTCGAGGAATTGAGTTCCGGAGTCCTGAGGTCATGTTGCAGCTGTATAAGACTCTGGTGCGGCCGCATCTGGAGTATTGTGTGCAGTTTTGGTCGCCATACTATAGGAAGGATGTGGAGGCACTGGAACGGGTGCAGAGGAGGTTTACCAGGATGTTGCCTGATATGGAAGGAAGATCGTATGAGGAAAGACTGAGACACTTGGGGCTATTTTCATTAGAGAAAAGAAGGTTTAGGAGTG
>NW_025214306.1:30177-37710 GCF_004010195.1 Chiloscyllium plagiosum | reverse complement strand
AGAACGTGCAAACTCCACACAGTCAGTCGCCTGAGGCGGGAATTGAACCCGGGTCTCTGGCGCTGTGAGGCAGCAGTGCTAACCACTGCGCTGTTCTGCTCTGTAACTTTCTACGTGCTTAGCTCTATGTTCTATCACAAGGCTTAAAGCGACTATTTCAGTGTGATGAGCGTTTCTGCCCTGTCCCAACCTTACAGGAAATGGATTCCACCGTTTGGGTGAAAAAACCTTTGTCCTCCCACTCCCCTCTAAGTTTACTGCAGCTTACCTTCGATCGATTGACCCTAAACCGGTGACATTCATCCCTCCCCCTTCCTCCCTGGCTCGTCTGTGCTTCCATTATGTCATCGGCGGTCAAAGGCCGGAATAAATAAAAATCACACAACACCAGGTTGTAGCCCCAACTGCTTTTTACTGGAAGGACGAGGCTTCGAACCGCTGCTTCTTCAGGTGGTTGTGAAGCAGGACCGGAAGACCCAGAATTCATGGCAAAAGGTAACATTGATACAAGCATTCATTGAACAAACCTACATTGTTCAACATTTTAACTTTTCGAGCGGATTAGGAACTTAAAACCAAATTGGCTGCACCCCTGCTGGAGTACACGCCAATGACCACACTACTGGAAGAATTTGAACATAGTGGACAGAGCGCAGGATTGGTCAAAGCGAAAGGCCATGGAGTGTGCCTTCATCAAAAACAACTGCAATCCCATTTCCCCCGGAACTGAATGAATTCGCTTCTTTAACACGTTCCTCCCAGAACTTATTTTTAAGTCACATTCTCAGGTTAGTTTCAGGTTTTGTAAGATAAGGGGACACCTCAGCTCGGACAAGGCATTAAATGTGTGAGGTCAGAGTCTGTCTGTGTCCCAATCTTGAGTCGGACGTGTCCTATTTCCAAAGTAGGAACTTGAACACATTTTACATGGACCCACTGGCTGCATTGACCGCCTCCAGATTCTGCATTTTTGAACAAAATAGAGCCAAATAAGAGATGCAAACATATTTCTGCAAATGCAAATTCACCCCATCAACTTATATGTGTGTGTGAGGGCGTGGTGTGTCCCAATACATGTGTGCTCATAATGTAACACATGTATTGGGCCAAGCAGTGGAATGTGGTGAAACGGTTAAAAATTATGTCCCAATACATGTGTGAATCTAACCGGAATGGAGGTGTTGCTTAGTCCCGTGTGAATCTTATTATACACGTTCCCGTGTGAATCTTCTTATCTGTATGTAACCAGAATGGAATGTGTTTTTTAGCCTTGCTCTGCTGTTCACATGAATGTTTATATCTGGAAAAGGGTATATCAGCTGGAAAAGTCTCCAGTTCGGTAGAGTCTGCTCCGGGGTTGCGTTTAACCGCCGAGCGTGGGTTGTTGGCAACCGCTCTACGAGAACTGACGGCTCCCAGTTCCGGTAACACGTAGAGTGAGTATAAACCAGACCCGTTGTAAGTACGAGACCTGGTTGTGGCGACGCTGCGGGGAATAAAACACTTATATTCTAGCAGACTCGCCTCTTGGCTGTTTGTTCTGTGTCAGACTACTTTCCTGCGAGCCTGGTCCTTGACCTTGAGAATTTTTTAAAACAGAGGGTGTACCAGAGAGAGAGAGAGAGAGACAAAATGAGTGAGTGCACAGGAGGTTGCGTGTACTTGCGTGTGTGCGAGCTTGGTAACGTGGGCGTGAGTTTGTTCAATGTATCATTGCGTCCCTGTGACCCTTTGCTCTAAGTTCTGGGTCTTCTGGTCCTGCTTCGCAACCACCTGATGAAGAAGCAGCGCTTAGAAAGCCAATGCTTCCAAATCAACCTGTTGGACCACAACCTGACGTTGTGTGAGTTTTGCCTTTGTCCACCCCAGCCCAACACCGCCTCCTCCAAATTATCGTTGCGAAGGTTGTGTGCAAGGAAACTCACTTAATGGGGAAGAGGAGTAGTACACGGAACCAAACGGGTGTCGAGAGAACCCTGAGTCACCTAAAGAGCTGGAATGATCTGACCTTGTATATGGGGGAGGGGCAACTTCAATAAGGCATTCTGGAGGGTAGGGGACGATCGTTCTTATGCGAATGTGATTGGGCCTACGATTGGATGTTCCAAAGTCAGCATTCGTGTCTCGACCTGTGTGTATGAAGACTGGGCAGCTAAATGCAGCGTGAAAGGAACATAGCAAGACGAAAACCTTGAAACCCCCTTTTAAAGAGTGATGACACCAGGGATAGTGATGAGAGAGACGACATAAAAGTGTTATTAGTAATTGTATCCCATTACCTTCATCAGGCCACTCCAAAGCATTGAGGACGTGATCTCCTAGTGGTATTCCCTCCTCACTGTAAATCCATGGACCCAGGAAATGCTGCGGCGAAACGGATTTGAATCCTAACATGCCAAGTGGTAGAATTCCAAATCAATAAACATCTAAAGTCCACCCACGCTTATGAACATCCTTTGGGACTACCATTGAGAGAGAATGTAATCAACACCATGTTGACGTTCAATGGTATTACCATCACTGAATTCCTCACTATCAACATCTGGATGATATATTTGAGAATTAAGAGACTAATGATGATCCTGAGTCCATTGATGGTTGTTTGGTAAATCCATTTGATTCATGAATGTCCTCTTTGGGAAGGAAACTGTCCCCTAACTTAGTCTGGACTGAGAGCAACACCAAAACCATAGCAATGAGGCTCACTCCCAATTCCTCTCTGGGCAATCAAGGACGGGCAATGAATGCTTACTGAAACAGAGACACGCTCATCCCAGGACTGATTTTTAAAAAGTGCTTTCAAGTTCCCTGCACTGGACAAGACATTGGAGGCTGCAAGTGGAGAAGTGAGTGAAAAGGCAGAAAGTTGGGGGGGATACATTTGGACAAACACAGAGGGAAATGTTGACACTGGAGAAACGCCTTGGTGATGTTGACTTTCTCCAGATTCAAAAGGTGAGAACTCACCAATTCTTCAGGGAGATGGTGCCACATCGCTAACTGCAGATTATCACAAAATATGGAATCTTCCAAACCATCAGTCTGAAACTTTCTGGTAAACTATATTTTCTTTTCTGCAACTTTAAAGGAATGAACTGGAGTCCCGCGATTTTCCAGAAAAAAAAAATGTTTACAGATTGTCACTGTTGCTGGTCAGACCATTGCCACTAGCCCTCGAGAAGGTGGTGGTGAGCTGACATCCTGTATCGCTACAGCCCATTTGTTGCAGTCGGAGTCCAGATACTCTCAGGGCCCGCTTTCCAGGGTAGCCATTTTTATAAAGTAAGGAAGGAGCAGAATTGATGGGCCAAATGGTCCCAATTCTATTTTTGTCTCCTGTGGTTTCTACCTCTCTGTGTGTCTTTATCTCTCTCTGTTTCTTCCTTTCTCTCGTCTCTCCCTCTGTCTTCCTCTCTGTTCTCAGTCTCTCAATCTCTGTCCTCCCCCTCCCCCCCCCTCTGTATTTTCCCTTTTAACATGTCAATCTTTCTCTCCTTATTTATCCAACTTCATGTTCCCCTTTCTGCCTTTTTGCTCATTTAACTCAATTGCAGACTCTAACAATCTTTCCAGGTGCAGGGAACTGCAAAACACTGATATGGAGAGGCTTGTGAACCCTGCATTCTCACCCTACTCTGAATGGAGTGTTATCTGTAACAGCGCTTTTTGGCTGTCCTCTCTCCTCACTTTCTTGGGTGTCATCGTCCTGAAAGTCGGCTTCAAGATGCTCACCCCTTCGCCAAATGGCGTTTAGCAATCCAATCCGGATCACTAGATTCATACATCCAAGCCGCAACATGAATTCTAGCGTGGGTGCATTCAATCCTACTGCAAGCACAGAATGCATTCCTATATGAACGATCGACCTCTTACTCATCCTGAATGCCTTCCCCAATCAGCTGTTCCTACCAACACGTTGCATGATGAAGGATTCATCTTTCCCCGCCTCTCATTTGCTTCCCTTGCGCTGCTCCTCCCCACAGCTAGTCGGTTTTCTGACAGGCAAAATTTACAATAGATGGAAAGGTAATGGGCATCGGTGGGGGACACAGGAAGGACTTTCTATCCTCGATGAAGGGGGTCAATGACTCAGGGGCTGGAGAGTTATACAGTTATTGAGGAATAGAGGTGTGCAACACGAAAACAAACCCTTCAGTCCAACTCGTCCAGGCCGACCAGATATCCCAAAACAATCTAGTCCCAGCTGCTAGCACCTGACACATATCCCTCCAAACTTTTTCTATTCGTATACCCTTCCAGATGTCTTTTAAATGTTGCAACTGTACCAGCCTCTACCACATCCTCTGGCAGCTCATTCGATACACGTACCACCCTCTGAGTAGAAACGTTGCCCCTTGGGTCTCTTTTATTATCTTTCCCCTCTCACCTTAAACCTATGCCCCTCTAGTTCTGGACTCCCCTACCCCAGGGAAAAGACTTTGTCTATTTATCCTATCCATGACCCCTCGTGATTTCATAAACCTCTTTAAGGTCACCCTTCAGCCTCCGCCGCTCCAGGGAAAACAGCACCAGCCTGTTCAGCCTCTCTCTATCCCTCAAATCCTCCAACCCTGGCAACCTCCTTGTAAATCTTTTCTGAAGCGTTTCAAGTTTTACAACATTTTTCCGATAGGAAGGAGATCAGAATTGAACACAACATTCTAATACTGGCTTAACCAATGTCCTGTACAGCCACAAAACTCCTGTACTTAATACTTTGACCAATAAAGGAAAGCATACCAAACGCCTTCTTCACTATTCTATCCACCTGTGACTCCACTTTCAAGGAGTTATGAACCTGCACTCCAAGGTCTCTTTGTTCAGCAACACTCCCTAGGACCTTACCATTAAGAGTATAAGTCCTGCTAAGATTTGCTTTCCCAAAATGCAGCACCTCGCATTTATCTGAATTAAACTCTATCTGCCACTTTGCAGCCCACCGGTCCATCTGATCAAGATGCCATTGTAATCTGAGGTAACCTTCTTCGCTGTCTACTGCACATCCAATTTAGCTAAATGCAGCGTGAAAGGAACATAGCAAGACGAAAACCTTGAAACGCCCTTTTAAAGAGTGATGACACCAGGGATAGTGATGAGAGAAGACGACATAAAAGTGTTATTAGTAATTGTATCCCATTACCTTCATCAGGCCACTCCAAAGCATTGAGGAGGTGATCTCCTAGTGGTATTCCCTCCTCACTGTAAATCCATGACCCAGGAAATGCTGCGGCGAAACGGATTTGAATCCTACCAAATCAATAAACATCTAAAGTCCACCCACGCTTATGAACATCCTTTGGGACTACCATTGAGAGAGAATGTAATCAACACCATGTTGACGTTCAATGGTATTACCATCACTGAATTCCTCACTATCAACATCTGGATGATATATTTGAGAATTAAGAGACTAATGATGATCCTGAGTCCATTGATGGTTGTTTGGTAAATCCATTTGATTCATGAATGTCCTCTTTGGGAAGGAAACTGTCCCCTAACTTAGTCTGGACTAAGAGCAACACCAACCCCACAGCAATGAGGCTCACTCCCAATTCCTCTCTGGGCAATCAAGGACGGGCAATGAATGCTTACTGAAACAGAGACACGCTCATCCCAGGACTGATTTTTAAAAAGTGCTTTCAAGTTCCCTGCACTGGACAAGACATTGGAGGCTGCAAGTGGAGAAGTGAGTGAAAAGGCAGAAAGTTGGGGGGGATACATTTGGACAAACACAGAGGGAAACGTTGACACTGGAGAAACGCCTTGGTGATGTTGACTTTCTCCAGATTCAAAAGGTGAGAACTCACCAATTCTTCAGGGAGATGGTGCCACATCGCTAACTGCAGATTATCACAAAATATGGAATCTTCCAAACCATCAGTCTGAAACTTTCTGGTAAACTATATTTTCTTTTCTGCAACTTTAAAGGAATGAACTGGAGTCCCGCGATTTTCCAGAAAAAAAAAATGTTTACAGATTGTCACTGTTGCTGGTCAGACCATTGCCACTAGCCCTCGAGAAGGTGGTGGTGAGCTGACATCCTGTATCGCTACAGCCCATTTGTTGCAGTCGGAGTCCAGATACTCTCAGGGCCCGCTTTCCAGGGTAGCCATTTTTATAAAGTAAGAAAGGAGCAGAATTGATGGGCCAAATGGTCCCAATTCTATTTTTGTCTCCTGTGGTTTCTACCTATCTGTGTGTCTTTATCTCTCTCTGTTTCTTCCTTTCTCTCGTCTCTCCCTCTGTCTTCCTCTCTGTTCTCAGTCTCTCAATCTCTGTCCTCCCCCTTCCCCCCCTCTGTATTTTCCCTTTTAACATGTCAATCTTTCTCTCCTTATTTATCCAACTTCATGTTCCCCTTTCTGCCTTTTTGCTCATTTAACTCAATTGCAGACTCTAACAATCTTTCCAGGTGCAGGGAACTGCAAAACACTGATATGGAGAGGCTTGTGAACCCTGCATTCTCACCCTACTCTGAATAGAGTGTTATCTGTAACAGCGCTTTTTGGCTGTCCTCTCTCCTCACTTTCTTGGGTGTCATCGTCCTGAATGTCGGCTTCAAGATGCTCACCCCTTCGCCAAATGGCGTTTAGCAATCCAATCCGGATCACTAGATTCATACATCCAAGCCGCAACATGAATTCTAGCGTTGGTGCATTCAATCCTACTGCAAGCACAGAATGCATTCCTATATGAATGATCGATCTCTTACTCATCCTGAATGCCTTCCCCAATCAGCTGTTCCTACCAACACGTTGCATGATGAAGGATTCATCTTTCCCCGCCTCTCATTTGCTTCCCTTGCGCTGCTCCTCCGCACAGCTAGTCGGTTTTCTGACAGGCAAAATTTACAAGAGATGGAAAGGTAATGGGCATCGGTGGGGGACACAGGAAGGACTTTCTATCCTCGGTGAAGGGGGTCAATGACTCAGGGGCTGGGGAGTTATACAGTTATTGAGGAATAGAGATGTGCAGCACGAAAACAAACCCTTCAGTCCAACTCGTCCAGCCCGACCAGATATCCCAAAACAATCTAGTCCCTCCTGCTAGCACCTGACACATATCCCTCCAAACTTTTTCTATTCGTATACCCTTCCAGATGTCTTTTAGATGTTGCAACTGTACCAGCCTCTACCACATCCTCTGGCAGCTCATTCGATACACGTACCACCATCTGAGTGGAAACGTTGCCCCTTGGGTCTCTTTTATTATCTTTCCCCTCTCACCTTAAACCTATGCCCCTCTAGTTCTGGACTCCCCCACCCCAGGGAAAAGACTTTGTCTATTTATCCTATCCATGACCCCTCGTGATTTCATAAACCTCTTTAAGGTCACCCTTCAGCCTCCGCCGCTCCAGGGAAAACAGCACCAGCCTGTTCAGCCTCTCTCTATCCCTCAAATCCTCCAACCCTGGCAACCTCCTTGTAAATCTTTTCTGAAGCGTTTCAAGTTTTACAACATTTTTCCGATAGGAAGGAGATCAGAATTGAACACAACATTCTAATACTGGCTTAACCAATGTCCTGTACAGCC
>NW_025214306.1:21148-30004 GCF_004010195.1 Chiloscyllium plagiosum | reverse complement strand
CGATCCTTGTGGCACTCCACTGGTCACAGGCCTCCAGTCTGAAAAACAACCCTCCACCACCACCCTCTGTCTTCTACCTTTGAACCAGTTCTATATCCAAATGGCGAATCTTCCCTGTATTCCGTGAGATCTAACCTTGCTCACCAGTCTCCCATGGGGAACCTTGTCGAACGCCTTACTGAAGTCCTAATAGATCACATCTACCGCTCTGCCTTTTTAGTCCTCTTTGTTACCTCATCAAAAAACTCAATCTAGTTTGTGAGACATGATTTCCCACGCACAAAGCCATGTTGACTATCCCTAATCAGTCCCTGCCTTTCCAAGTACATGCACATCCTGTCCCTCAGGATTCCCTCCAACAACATGCCCACCACCGACGTCGGGCTCACTGGCCTCTAGTTCCCTGGCTTGACATTACCATCTTTCTTAAACAGTGGCACCACGTTAGCCAACCTCCAGTCTTCTGGCATCTCACCTGTGACCATTGATAATACAAATATCTCAGCAAGAGGCACGGCAATCACTTCCCTAGCTTCCCGCAGAGTTCTAGGGTACACCTGATCAGGTCCTGGGCATTTATTCACTTTGATGTGTTACAAGACATCCAGGACGACCTCCTGTATGATATGAGGTAATGCGCAGGAGGTTGGGGAGGGTGTGAGGAAAAGCTTTTTCACCCAGACAGTGATGGGAATCTGGAACTCGTTGCCTGTAATGTTGGCATAAATGCAGAAATGCTCCTCATACTGAAGGAGTAGCTATAAACTTGCGATACAAAGGCAGACAAGGCTACAGGTCAAGTTATTGGAAAATGGGATTGCAGTTGTTGTTGTTTCCTAACAGGAACTCTCACCATGGCCTGGAGTGCATTTCGCTTCCTGCAGATCTCTGCGCCTAACCCCACCTGCAATTGTTCCACTCTGTTCAAATCCTTCCAGTAGAATTGTGATTGGAACTATACTCTAGCGAGTGTGCAACAAGACTTTTAAATCCATTTGTTCCTTCATCCATGACAATCAATCGTGTTACCAACACTTAACCCTTCACGATCACTGTCCTGGTGTTTACCCTTGAAAGAGAATTTAACAATCGCCCCCTTGAAGTTTAATGATGCTACCATCACTGACTCCACTATCAACATCCTGGGGCTCCTCCAGAAATAGAATGCAACCATCATTCAATGAGTTTCAATCGTTTCTACATCACTAAGTTGCTAATTCTCAAAACTTTGGGGGTTACCATTGAGAAATCGTTCCCTTGACGATTAATGGGCTCACCATCACTGAATCCCACCCAATACCCTTCCCTCAATCAAAAACCTGGGGGTTAGCATTGAGAGAGAATTTAACCATTGCCCAATGAAGCTCAATGGTGTTACCCTCACTGAATTGCCCCGTCCACGTGATCAACATCCTGGGGGGGTTACCAGTAAGTGAGAATCGATCCAACACCATCTCGATGCTCAATGGTGTCACCACAACTGAGTTCCACAGCCCCTCAAACTTTCATCATCTTGAGAGAGAGAGAGAATCTAACCAGCACCATCTTGACATTCACGGCTGTTACCACCACTGAATACCCTCATGATCAACATCTTGGAGGATACCGCTGAGGGAGAATCTAAACATCATTCCCGGCGTTCAGTGTTTTTACCATCACTGAAACACCTCACTGCAGAACTCCTGGTGATAATTATTGAGAGAGAAGCTAACCATCAGCTCCTTGACGGTTAATAGTATTACCATTACTGAATGCCCCAAACAGGCAAATCCCAGAGGTTACCATAGACGACTCCTCAGGGATTGTGGCTGAAAATGTGTTGCTGGAAAAGCGCAGCAGGTCAGGCAGCATCCAAGGAACAGGAGAATCGACGTTTCGGGCATAAGCCCTTCTTCAGGAAGCCCTCCTCAGGGATGGTCTCAGTTTTCATCCAAATGCGGCATGGCATGGACAAAATCTGTGCTTCGGCTGACAAGACGCAAGTGACGCTTGAGCCACACAAGGGCCAGGTCATGACCAAGTGATGCCTCCAGTGTGGAGGAGTTAAGATGTCCTTCATCCCGACTGCAGAATGGGATGACCAATGTTATTCAGGGGCAGATGAGGGTCTAGAAGTGTCAATAGCTCACCTTGTCTGATAAGTGATTGTGTACTCACGATGGTGTGAAGCATCAGGTGTAGTTTGGGTGGCTAAGAGTGCGTTACGATCCATGAACAGCATTTGGAAATACTGGGGTCGCTTTCACTGGAGCGTCGGAGGCTGAGGGGCAACCTTTGTAGAAATGTACCGCACTGTGAGAACCAGAAAGTGGACAGTTCGAGTCTTTTCCCCCAAGCTTGAAACATCAAATACAGCTTGAAGTCGGGAGGTGGAATTTTAAAAGGAGATATAGGAGACAAGTTATTTTTGCTTAAGCAGTGAGTGGGAAATACCTGCAATTTCATGCCAGGGATGATGTTAGTAAAAAAGATGGCCGTGATGATTTCTGATCCCACTGTTGAACTATAAATTCCAGAACTTTACGAATACTCAAATCTCAACATTGGTTTGTAGGTTTGACAAGAGACGTAGCAAGTTATTGGCAACACAATGACATTAGTCGCGCAGAGTGCACAACAAAGGAAGGTAATTTGTGTCTATCCCTTAAACCGAATATCCTTTGCTTTTCAGCCCCTTTCACAGAAAAATACAGACGGAAAAAGCAAATGCATTCCATGTGGTTCTGTTTTATTATTGTCACATGTACCTAGGTGAAGTGGAAAAAGGTTGAGTGTGGTGCTGGAAACACACAACAGACGAGGCAGCATCCGAGGGGCAGGAGAATTGACATTTCTGGCAGAAGCGCTTAATCAAGATTGAAGCTTTTGTGCTGGATTCTGAGAGATAAATGGAAGGGGGTTGGGACTGGGGGCGTAGTCGCTGAGAATGCGATAGGTAGATGAAGGTGGGGGTGAAAGTGATCGGTCAGAGACGCGGGTGCCGAGTGGAATATATCTGAAAGATGAATGCTAGATCAAGACAGCAGTTTGGAAGTTTGGGACTTGGATGGGCGTGGGAGGGGAAATGAGGAAACTGGTCATATCCACATCCGACAAAAATGTACGTGTCCCTCTACAAATGTCATCTACTGTATTTTTGGAGCAGATGCGGGCTCCTCTACATTGGGGAGAGAGGATGCCAACTTGTGGAACATTTCAGAGAAAGTCATTGGGACACCCGCACCAACAAATTCCACCATGCTGTGGCCAAACATTTTAACCCCCCCACCAGCCACCAAGGACATGCAGGTCCTGCACCTCCCCTATCGCCACATACTAAACACCCAACACCTGGAGAAAGAACACCTCCTCTTCCGCCTTGGTACGCTGAAACCACATGGGAATAACGTGGATTGCACCATTTTCCTCATTTCTCTTCCCCCCCTCCCCCACCTTTTCCCAGTCCGAAGCCTCCAACTCGGCAGCGCCCTCTTGATCTGACCAAAGTCCTTTCCCCTCTATCCGCTCCACCCTCCTCTCCGACCTATTGCCGTGTCCCCCACCTTCATCTACCCATTGCATTTTCTGCTAACTTGGCCCCAGCCCCACCTCCTCTTCCATTTACCTCTTAGCCCTCCCCCTTCACCCCAATCCACAAGCCTCATTTCCGATGAAGGGCTGATGCCAGGAACACCAATTCACCTGCTCGCCAGACGGTCCCTTGTGTTTTTTTTTTCAGCACCACGCACTGGACCCTGAGCACCAGCATCTGCCGTTCTCACTTTCGCCCACAGCGAAAATTCTTGTTTTGCAAACAACACGAAGGCAGATCGTGGCCACACAAACTGCAATCGGGTAATATAACAGAGAGAGAGAGAGAGAGGCATACAACGTTACAACCACAGAGGATGTACAAGCTATAACAAGGGGGCATAGCTCGGGCTTTGGATAGGCATATGGAGGATAGTGGGCTAGTGTAGGTTAGGTGGGCTTGGATCGGCGCAACATCGAGGGCCGAAGGGCCTGTACTGCGCTGTATTCTTCTATGTTCTATGTTCTATGTCCTAGCAGGTGCACAAACAACGAGGTCAACAGCAAATGTGCAATTTGAGAGGTTGATTCAGAAGTCGAATGACAGCGGGAAAGAAGGTGCTCTTGACCTTGTTGTTACATGTGCTCAAGGTTTTCTCTCTCCTGACCGTAAGAAGTGGGTGAAAGAGATCATAATCAGGCTGGGAGGTGTCTATGATAATGTTGTCCACCCTTCTGAGGCAGCCGGAAGTATAAACGCGGTCAATGGTTGGGAGATTGGCTTGCATTGTGGACTATTACGTTTTCACAGGAAAAGAAGGATCTACACTTCCTACCGAAACATACTTGCTTGATTTTATTGAGCTGAATCATGCCCAGGGCGACGCCATATTCAGGACCTGTACACATTTGATGAGAATTTATTGAGATTGTCAGAAAGCAGATTTTTGGGGGATGTCCCGTTATTCAATGCAGCACAGGATCGGATACACATCACTGAGGCGAATCCTCTACCAAGCCCGTTCTGTCGGATGGAGAGGGAAAGTACTGTCAGAGTCTCTGTCTCTATTGATGTCTCCATCTCTCTCTCTCTCTCTCCAACTCCTTCTTTGTTTCTCTCACTCTCTCTCCATGTCCATCGCCCTGCTTATCACTCCTCTCTCTGTACCTGAGTCCTCTCTCTCTCTCTGTGTTTCTTTCACTTTGCCTCTCCTCATGTCTCTTCCTGTTTCCGTCGCTCTTTCTTCCCGTTTTTCTCCATCTTCCTGTCTCGATTTGTCTGGAACTGTCCCCTTAATTCAAGCTCTATCTTTCTCTTATCATTCTCTTTCCCTGTCTTGGCCTTGATCTCTCCCCTTCTCCCATTTTCTATTTTCTCTCTCTGTATTGCCGCCCCAATCACTCTCTATATCTGCCTCTCACTCTCTACCTCTCTGTCGCCGAATGCATACACTCTAACTCTGTCTGTAGTGAATCTCTATCGCTGATCTAATGGAAATCAATTAATTGTTCAGAATTATGAGAAAACATTGACTTCTGATGTGATTTATCCTTCCATTTTATTAATCCATTCATGATATCACAAATGACACCCATTGGAGGTCTCAGCGCAATCATGAATTGCTCTCTAAGCCTAGTCTGTGTCCAGCCTAAATACCAGTGTTAGTGCAGCAACTCAGCAACTGCAGGATGAAGCTCAATTCCATCATGAAACTGCCAGGGACTATCGTCTGACAACTCAACCAGAACATGTGGATACAGATTGAATAATGACTACAACAGTATGAAATTGGCCGAGATAACCAGCAGTAAAATGATTGCCTTTCTTCAGCTCTCCTTCTCTGGGACTCTCCCCGTTGCTGGGATCCCCAAGTCTCTTGCTGGGTCACGAAAATGTGCCCGACGGTGAAAGTATTCAACAGCAGGATCAGGATAAACGGGTCGCCTGGGCCCGAGAATGCTGGAGGCTAACTCCATTGCTACCCAGAATGGTGAGTGGATAGAGGAAACGTCTATTTCAGACAAAGCCAGGGGTGGCTCGAGAGCACATGAAATACCAGAAAATGTTCTTTCATCAGCTCAGCACAGTCACTGTCTGCGGAATGACAGCCACCCTTCTCTCAGTGCAGTATTTACTTTTCAGCTTCTGGCAAGAAACAGCCACAAATCAGTCAAAGGTGAAAGTGACGGTGAACCAGACTGAACAGTCAGTGGCTACACAGTGTGTGTTAAAAATGGTGCACATAAGTGGTACTGAACATACGTGGTGGATGGTGGATATTTGTGGGTGTAATGCCAATTTGGCCGGCTGTTTTGTTATTGGATAGCATCACATTTTTAGCTAGCGGAGCAGGCAGACGAACTGAATCAGACTTTCTACCTTTACGTTTACAATGGACTGAAATTAAAACCGAGAATAATCCTCAAAACTGACCCAACGGGATCGTGATCAGATGGGCCAATGGGCTGAGGAGTGGCAGTTGGAGTTGGAGTTACAGTGGTGCTGGAACTTGGGAAAGCAAATCTTTGCAGAACTTATGCACTTCCTGGCCAGGTCGTGGGCAGTGTTGCCAAACAAACCGACCTCGGAGTGCGGGTTCATAGTTCCTTGAAAGTAAGGTTGCAGGTAGATAGAGTAATGAAAAAAATACTTTCGGTCTGTTTTTCTTTATCGGTCGGAGTATTGAGTGTCAGAGTTAGGAGGTGATGTTGCGGCTATACAAGACGTTAATGAGGCCACTTTTGGAATATTGCGTGCAATTCTGGTCACACACACACATGGATATAACTGTCCTCTGACTGGTGTCTCTCTGTCCACTTTCTCTCTCTCTCGATCTCTCTCTCTCTCGCTGTCTCTCTCACTCTCTCTCTCTCTCCCCCATTCCCTCTCTTTCTCTCTCACTCGGTCTCTCACTCTCAGCCGATCTATCAGGAAGATGTCTGTACACTAACTCGTGTCGCTCAGTTCCCCTCTCTTTGTCTGTCTGTCTGTTTCTCTCTCTCTCCCTCTCTCTCAGGGAGATATCTGTGCACTGACTGGTGACTCACTCCCCCCCACCACTTCCCCCCAAACCCTCTCAGTCCCCATCCTTCTCTCTCTCTCTCTCTCTCTTTCATTCAGAAATCTGTACATTGACTCGTGTCTCTCAGTCCCCTCTCTCAGGGAGATATTTGTACACTGACTGCTATCTCTCAGTCCCGTCTCTCATTCTCAGCGAGACATCTGTACACTGACTGGTGTCTCTCAGTACCACTCTGTCTGTCTCTCTCTATCTCTTTCTCTCTCTCAGGGAGATATCTGTACACTGACTGGTGTCTCTCAATCCCTTCTCTCACTCTCAGCGAGACATCTGTACACTGGTGTCTCTCAGTACCACTCTCTCTGTCTGTCTCATTCTATCTCTCTCTCTCTCTCAGGGAGATATCGGAACACTGACTGGTGTTTCAAACCCCTTCCCCCACTTCCTCCCAAACCCTATCAGTCCCCGCCTCCCTCTCTCTCTTTCAGGGAGATACCTGTACACTGACTGGTGTCTCTCATTTCCCCCTCGTTCTCTCTCAGGGAGATATCTGTGCACAGACTCGTATCTCTCAGTTCCCCCCCGCCCCCCCCCCACTCTCTCAGAGAGATATCTGTACACTGAGTGGTGTCTCTCAGTCCCTCCTCTCTCATGGAGATATCTGTACAATGACTGGTGTTTCTCAGTCCCCTGTCTCTCTCATGGAGATATCTGTACACGGACTGGTGTCTCTCAGTCCCCTCTCTCTCTCTCAGAGAGATATCTGTACACTGACTGGTGTCTCTCAGTCCCCTCTCTCTCTCAGGGAGATATCTGTACACTGACTGGTGTCTCTCAGTCCCCTCTCTCTCTCAGGTAGATAAGTGTACACTGACTGGTGTCTCTCAGTCCCCTCTCTCTCTCAGGTAGATAAGTGTACACTGACTGGTGTCTCTCAGTCCCCTGTCTCTCTCTCAGAGAGATATCTGTACACTGACTGGTGTCTCTCAGTACCCTCTCTCTCAGGGAGATATCTGTACACTGACCGGTGTCTCTCAGTCCCCTCTCTCTCTCTCAGGGAGATATCTGTACACTGACTGGTGTCTCTCAGTCCCCTGTCTCTCTCTCAGGGAGATATCCGTACACAGACTGGTGTCTCTCAGTCCCCTCTCTCTCTCAGTGATATAACTGTCGACCGACTGGTGTCTCTCTGTCCACTTTCTTTCTCTTTCTGTCTATCTGTCTCTCTGTCTCTCTCGCTCTCTGTGTCTGTCTGTCTCTTTTTGAGAGATGCCAGTCAGTGTCAAAATATCTAACTGTGTGTGAGAGACAGAGAAGAGACTGAGAACCATCAGTTAGTGTGCAGATCTTCCTGACAGAGAGAATGGACTGAAAATTTCGAGTCAGTTTGCAAACATCTGTCTCGGAGATGCAGAGAGGACTGATATACGCCAGTCAGTGCACATACATGTCCCCGAGGTTGACTGAGAGGACTGCGAGACACAAGTCAGTGTACAGATATCTCCCTGAGAGAGAGAGAGAGAGAGAGAGAGAGAACTGAGAGACACCAGTCAGTGTACAGATATCTCCCTGAGAGAGAGAGGGGACTGAGAGACACCAGTCAATGTACAGATATCTCCCTGAGAGAGAGAGGACTGAGAGACACCAGTCAGTGTACAGATATCTCCCAGAGAGAGAGAGAGGGGACTGAGAGACACCAGTCAGTGTACAGATATCTCCCTGAGAGAGAGAGAGAGAAGGGGGACTGAGAGACACCAGTCAGTGTACAGATATCTCCCTGAGAGAGAGAGAGAGAAGGGGGACTGAGAGACACCAGTCAGTGTACAGATATCTCCCTGAGAGAGAGAGAGAGAAGGGGGACTGAGAGACACCAGTCAGTGTACAGATATCTCCCTGAGAGAGAGAGAGAGAAGGGGGACTGAGAGACACCAGTCAGTGTACAGATATCTCCCTAAGAGTGAGAGGGGGGACTGAGAGACACCAGGCAGTGTACAGATATCTCCCTGAGAGAGAGAGAGGGGACTGAGAGACACCAGTCAGTGTACAGATATCTCCCTGAGAGAGAGAGAGGGGACTGAGAGACACCAGTCAGTGTACAGATATCTCCCTGAGAGAGAGAGAGGGGACTGAGAGACACCAGTCAGTGTACAGATATCTCCCTGAGAGAGAGAGAGGGGACTGAGAGACACCAGTCAGTGTACAGATATCTCCCTGAGAGAGAGAGAAGGGACTGAGAGACACCAGTCAGTGTACAGATATCTCCCTGAGAGAGAGAGAGACTGAGAGACACCAGTCAGTGCACAGATATCTCCCTGAGAGAGAAAGG
>NW_025214306.1:5060-8366 GCF_004010195.1 Chiloscyllium plagiosum | reverse complement strand
AGCTTGGGTCTATTTGCGATCGTGTGGAGTAGGAATGAACGGAAAGGGGATTGGATCCTTTGAGGCTGCATGGAATTGGATTGAGTATGAAGGCAAATAGGTCCATTGCGTTTGTAGAGAGTGGAAATGAATGGGATGGGATTTGGGATCATTGGAATAGTGTAGGTTGGGAGTGAATACAAAGGAGTATAGGTCCTTTGGATTTGTGCACTGTGGGATTGAATGAGCATAGAACTTGTCATAATTTGGATAGTCTACAGGAGGAGTGAATGGGAAGTGAATGGGACTGAATGCGAAGTGAATGGGAGTGAATGGGAAGTCACTGGAGTTCATTGGGACTATGTAGAGTTGGATGGTTTAGATTTAGATTTAGAGAATGGGGAGAGGTTTAGATCCTTTAGGACATTGTCGAGTGGGGTGCATAGAGAGGGGATTGGGTCCAATGGAACTGAATAGAATTATAGTGAATGCACAGGGTTTTATTTCCAATTGGGATTGTGTTTAGTGGGAAAGAACGAGAAGGGGTTTGGAATGATTGACGCAGTATGGAGTGGGGGTGAGCAGGAAAGGTTTGAACCATTTGGGATTGTGTTGACTGGATGTGAATAGGGAGAGGCAAGGGACAATTCAGATGGTGCAGATTAAGAATAGACGGGTAGTAATTTAAGTCCATCGAGGATTGTGAAAGAGAAAGAGTTTGTGTTTGTTGGTATTGTGCAAATTGGAGGAGAATGGGAAGGGGTTTGACTCAATTGGGATTGTGTAGAGTTGGAGTGAACAGGAAGAAACCTAGTTCTGTTGCAATTTTGCAGAGTCGGAATGTGGAGAAAGTGGTTTGGGTCAATTGGTATAGGTAGAGTGGGAGTGTACGGGACCAGGATGCAGTGCAGAGGGATTGTGTAGAGTTGAAGGGAAGTGCTTTGTGTCCATTCAGAATATGTAGTGTGGGAATGAATTGGAAATGGTCTTCGTCTATCGGATTGAGTGAGTCAGAGACTGTGGCAAGTGGGTTGCATAAATTGGAAATACTTTGGTGTCCATTAGGAATGTTTAGAGTGGGAGTGAACGGGAAGGGGTTTGGGTCCATAGGCATCCTGGAGAGTGCCAGTGAACAGGAAGGGGTTTAGGTCCATTAGGATCGTGTAGAGTGGAAGTGAACATGATGGGGTATGGATCCATAGCGTTTCTGAAGAGTGGGAGTGAACAGGAAAGGGTTTGGAACCATTAGCATTATGTAGAATTTGAGTGAACGGGGAAAGGGGTTGTGTCCACTGGGAGTGAGTCAAGTGGGAGCGAACGGGTAATTGTTTGGGGTTCATTGGGATCATATAGAGTTGGAGCAAATGGCTAGGGTTTTTGGTGCATTGAAATTATGGGAGTGAATGGAAAGTGATTTGGGTACATTGAGATTGTGTAGAGTTGGACTGAACTGGAAGAACTTTGGATCTTTTGCGGTTGTGCAGACTGAGGGTACACTGGAGGAACTCTGTGTCCATTGCAGCTGAGGTCATTAGCAATGAAGGGGAAGGTGCTTGGACTGGAAATGTGTAAAGTGGATTTGAAAGGGACGTGTATTAATTCATATTGGTTTATAGAGTGTGAATGGGCAGGCATTTGGGCGTATACAGCGGAAGTGAACACAAATAGCTTGTGTCGATTGGACTTGTGGACAGAAGGAGTGAACGGGAAAGGGTCTGGGGTCAATGAGATTGAACACAAAGACTTTTGCGTCGATTGCACTATTATAGCGTGGGGGTGAACAGGCAGTGGTTTGAGTTCATTCGGATCATGTACAACAGGAGTGAACTGGGCGTGGATTGGATCTATTAGGATCGGATAATGTGGGAGTGAACGGGAGTGGCTACGTGGAAGTAATGGAGAAATGGATTGGACCCATTTGGCACCACAATGGTTAACACTGCTGCCTCAAAGCATCAGGGACCAGGGTTCGATTTCATCTTTGGCTGACTGACTGTGTGGAATTTGGACATTCACCATAGAATCCCTTCAGAGTGGAAAAAGACATTTTGGCCCAAAGGTCCACACTGACCCTCCGAAAAGTATCCTACACAGGCCCACCCCCTATCCTATTAGTGTATACTCTATACTTCTCCTGATTATGCACTGAAGCCAGGCACCCCTGAATACCATGGGCAACTCACCTAGCATGTACATCTTTGGACTGTGAGAGGAAATCAGAGTAACCGGGGGAAACCCGCACAGACATTGGGAGAATGCAAATGCTGCACAGACAGTTGCCCCAAGGCTGGAATGGAAACTGGATCCCTGGCACCAGGAGGCAGCAGTGCTAACCACTGAGCCACCGTACCACACTCGTGTCTGCATGGGTTTCCTCCGGGTGTTCTGGCTAACCCCCACAGTCCAAAGATGTGCAGGTTAAGGTGGATTGGCCGTGCTAAACTGTCCCATAGTGCCCAGTGATGTGCAGGTTAGGGTGCATTGGCCATGCTAGTTTGTCCCATAGTGCCCAGGGATGTGCAAGTTAGGGTGGATTGGCCGTGCTAAATTGTCCCATAGTGCCCAGGGATGTGCAGGTTAGGGTGGATTGGCCGTGGGAAATTGTCCCATAGTTCCCAGGGATGTGCAGGTTAGGGTGGATTGGCCATGAGAAATTGTCCCGTAGTGCCCAGGGATGTGCAAGTTAGGGTGGATTGGCCGTGGGGAAATTGTCCATTAGTGTCCAGGATGTGCAGGTTAGGGTGGATTGGCCATGAGAAATTTTCCCATAGTGCCCAGGGATGTGCAGGTTAGGATTTATTGGCCATGCTAGTTTGTCCCATAGTGCCCAGAGATGTGCAGGTTAGGGTAGATTGGCCATGCTAGTTTGTCCCATAGTGCCGAGGGATTTGCAGGATAGGGCGGATTGGCCGTGCTAAATTGTCCCGTAATGTCCATAAATGTGCAGGTTAGGGTGGATTGGCCATGCTAAATTTTCCATCGTGTCCAGGAGCAGGCTAGACGGATTAGCCATGGTAAATGCACCGTGACAGGGATGGGGTGCATCTAGGAGAATCAATGTGGAAACAATGGGCTGAATGACCTGCATCACCACTGTAAGGATGCTATGATAACGTTGCAATGAATAGGAAGGGTCTCTTGCCCTTTGGGATAACGTTGCCGAGCTGGCACGGTGGCACAGTGGTTAGCACTGCTGCTTCACAGCGCCAGAGACCTGGGTTCAATTCCCGCCTCAGGCGACTGACTGTGTGGAGTTTGCACGTTCTCCCCGTGTCTGCGTGGGTTTCCTCCGGGTGCTCCGGTTTCCTCCCACAGTCCAAAGATGTG
>NW_025214306.1:0-3453 GCF_004010195.1 Chiloscyllium plagiosum | reverse complement strand
TGGGGAGTCAACCTCCACTTTATAACAGATCAGGGATTCCGGTCCAGGATTTTGGACTGGGGTTTGGACAAATTTTAAGAAATCAAGGGTACGAAAGGACTAATGTCCTAGACCATTAAATGAAACTGAAGTGAGAAGTGCAACATTGAGCAATACAACAACACACAGGCTCTTCGGCCCCTGACTTGTGCCAGACGTTTATCCTACTCTAAGATCAGAGTAACCTACATAACCTTCACTATACTGTCTTTCATGTGCCTAACTCAGAGTCCTTTAAATGTCCCTATTGTATCTGACTCTACTACCACTACTAGCAGTAAATTCCACACACTCACCTCGCTCTGAGTAAAGAGTCTACCTCTGCCATCTACTCTAAAACTTCCTTTCACTTTGCCTCCTTGTGATAGACATTCCCACCATTGGAAAACGTCTCTGGCTATCCACTCTACCTATGCCTCTCGAAATCTTGTATACTTCTATCAAGTCACCTCTCATCCTTCGTTCCAATGAGAAAGGTCCGAGCTCCCTCAACGTTTCTTCATTAGACACTCCCTCCAGTCGAGGCAGCATCCTGACAAATCTCCTCTGCATCCTCTCTAAAGCTTCTGCATCCTTGCTATAGTGAGGCAACCAGAACCGAACACAATATTCCAAATGTGCTCCAACTAGGGTTTATCGAGCTGCAGCATAAACTCAATCTTCCTGCTAATGAAAGCCAACGCATCATACACCTTCTGAACAACCCGATCAGTTTGGGAGAGATCTACGGACATAGACCCCAAGATCCCTCTATTCCTCCACACGACCAAGAATCCTGACTTTAACCCATACATCTGTAGTCAAATTCGACTATCCACACTTTTCCAGGTTAAACACCATGTGCCACTTATCCAGCTGCAATCTGCAACCGCCCTCCACACTATTCCACAACTCCACCAACCTTTGCGTCATTGACAAACTAACCAACCCACTCTTTCACCTCCTCGTTTAAGTTTTTTATAAAAATCGCACAGGAAATCTGTTCAATTTGGTTGGGCATTGCTGGATAAATCAACAGTTGGGAAATGTTTCTTTACATTGCTGAAGAGGTTCTGGGCATGAAGTTGCTTCCCAAATTTGCCAAAAAAAGGTTTAGAAAGGCAGAAAAAGGTGGCAGTGGTCGAATTGGCACACAGGTTAAAGTTGGGTTTGACCAATGATGACAAGAAATTTGAAATTGTAACGGAGTTAACCAAGCAATTAGATATACTAGAAAAACAGTCGAATGTGGTGGAGTTAGAAAATAAATTACATTCTGAATAAGACATTTCGAGTTAGAAAGTGAACCTGAAAGGGAAAGGAAGAGAGAACAAACGAGACTGCAGTAGGCTGTTGATTTTAACCTACTGCGAATTCTCTTGCAAGGATGTCTTCCTTGAAGACGCTCTCCTCCTCCCTCTACAAGGATCTCAGTGAGTCCCTCTCTCACTGAACCACCCCCCCGTCATCTCCTCTGCCCTGAAGCTAATGCAGATTTCTCCAGCTTACTCATTTCCCTTCCCCCCACCTTTTCTCAGTCCCAACCCTCGGACTCAGCACCACCTTCCTGACCTGCAATCTTCTTCCTGAACTCTTACCCCCAAACGCCTCTCCGGCCTATCACCCTCACCTTAAACTCCTTCCACCTATTTGAATCAAAAATCAGCACCCGACAGCAAAACCATTTCGTAAGGGACAGATTAAATTAGATACTCTCCAGTAGGGATACAGGCCCTTTGGTTCACTCCGACCTTTCGAAGATTAACCCAGCCAGACCCATTCCCACCCATTCTCCATTTACCCTTGTACAATGCACCTAACCTACACATCCCTGAACACTACCAGCGATTCAGCATGGCCAATTTAACCAACCTGCACATCTTTGGACTGTGGGAGGACACCAGAGCACCCGGAGGAAATCCACAGGGAGAAATGTGCAAACTCCACACAGACAGTCGCCCGAGGTAGGAATCGAACCTGCATGAAGAAAGAGGGGGATCATTCAATTACAAACGACAAAATTGTTTTGGGCGGCACGGTGGGCGGCACGGTGGCACATTGGTTAGTCCATTTACCCTTGTACAATGCACCTAACCTACACATCCCTGAACACTACCAGCGATTCAGCATGGCCAATGTAACCAACCTGCACATCTTTGGACTGTGGGAGGAAACCAGAGCACCCGGAGGAAACCCACAGGGAGAAATATGCAAACTCCACACAGACAGTCGCCCGAGGTAGGAATCGCACCTGCATGAAGAAAGAGGGGGATCATTAAATTGCAAACAACAAAATAAGTATATCACACACTCGGAATAGTTTAGCAGAGGTGGAAAAAAAACACAAGAGGGTGGAAAAGACGGGTAAGACCTCAGGGGGTTTAGCAGAGGTGGAAAAAAAAACACAAGAGGGTGGAAAAGACGGGTAAGACCTCAGGGGGTTTTCACTGCAGTAAGGCGGGACACACAAAGTCACAGTGCTGCTGGCTTTGGAAAGACACTGGGAAAGAGGATGTGGGAAAAGATTCTAAACCATGGGGATTAGTTAAGGTAGTGAAATAAATCTCAGGGTAAGTGGAAGAGCTGCAGGAGAGTGCACTGCCTCTTCAGGGGCAGGAGAGTGAGATAGCGTCTGATCTTTCCAAACACCTCACCTGTGCGGGTCCGATTTACTCAGGTAGAATAGAGGGAGTAGGAAGCAAAGGTAAAATATTGAGAGATACGGGAGATAGTCTGTCTTGAATAGTAAGATATAAAAGGTTTAGTAATATCATTCTTACAGCAAGGTGACCAAAACTGAGCACATTACTCCCAAGTCTGGCCTCATCGATGACTTTATAAGTGCAACACTGCTTCCCAACTTCTATACTCAATGCCCTGACTGATGAAGGCCAATATGCCAAAGGCCTCCTTCACTGCCCTGTCTACCTGTGACTCCACTTTCAGAAAATTGTGAACGTGAACTCCAAGGTCCCTCCGTTCCACCACACTCCTAACGCCCCTACCTCCAGGAGAAAAGTAACCTCCTCCAGCCCCTATAGTCCCTCCCGATCACTGTCACCTCTGCCAGATGCTACATCCAACCCCTATCCCGGAAACATCCTCTGCCACTGACACTCCCTCCCTATCTCTGTCATCCATCAGCCACTACAACTCCTCCTTATCTCTGTGATGCCCTCCAGCTTCAACACCCCCTCCTTGTCCCTATTACCTCCTCCAGCCCCTACATCTCCCTCCCTATCTCTGTAACTTCCTCCACGCCTATACCCTCTCCCTAACCTAGTAACCCCGTCCAGATGACAACCCCTCCTTATCTCTGTAGCCTCCACCAGCCCACACATCTTGCCTAACTCGGCAGCCTCCTCCAGCCCCTACAGTCCCACCCTGTCACTGTCACCTCCACCTGATGTTACATACACTCCCTATCTCATAACC
>NW_025214305.1:33196-41398 GCF_004010195.1 Chiloscyllium plagiosum | reverse complement strand
GAAAGCATACCAAACGCCTTCTTCACGATCTGATCTACTCGCGACTCCACTTTCAAGGAGTTACGAACCTGCACTCCAAGGTCTCTTTGTTCAGCAACACTCTCTCGGACCTTACCATTAAGTGTATAAGTCCTGCTAAGATTTGCTTTCCCAAAATGCAGCATCTCACGTTTATCTGAATTAAACTCCATCTGCCACTTCTCAGCCCATTGCCCATCTGATCAAGATCCTGTTGTAATCTAAGGTGACCTTCTTCGCTGTCGACTACACCTCCAATTTACAAGAAATAAAACAAGACAAAAAAACAAGCAGACATTATTGTCCAAATCCATAAATACATCTACATTATTTTAAAGTTTCCAAGGTTTCTGGCATGCTCCAAGGAATCAAACAACCACACAGTCTCGTTGTAAGTAATACGAGGCACAGCTGGGTATCTCATTGATTATTGAATACCTTCCTTTAACCTTCTCTTAACCTAATCAAATGATTTCCTCTTATGAATCAATGCCGCAGCAAAAACATTATCTTACTTCCCTGATAGGTCAGGGCCTGCAGATCTCTCCCCAACCTTCTAGAAGTTTCCATGACCCTCTGCTTGTCCCTGTAGCATTGAAATTGTATCAAAACTGGGTGGGGGCATTGACCCTGACCAGATCCGCAACCCAATGAGCTCTGTAAACCTTCACCCAATCTGCCTCGGCATCCCAGCCAAGAAATTGTGGCAACCGGTCTTCAAAACAACTTACTGGCTGCCCACCTTCTATTCTCTCCGGCAAGCCAACGACCAGATATTCTTTCTCCTACCTCTATTTTCCAGGTCATCAACTTACTCATCAGGGCCTGAACCTGTTTCTCAAGGGCTGGACCGGCCCTGCCGAGGATTCGACCTTGGTCTCTGATGCCACGGTCTGCCGCTCAACCTCTTCAACTCACTTCCCGAGCCCTTCCAACTCCTTCCCATGGTTTTGTAGCATGGCTGAGATGGGATCCACTCAATTATGAGTGTATTCCCTCATCTCCTGGATCAGCTATTGGATTGCTCCGAGTTCCTACACAATGTTCACAGCTGCCAAGGGAGCTGCAGCTGATTCCCCAATGGCAGTCTGCTTCCCCTTAGTCATTCTTGGATGCTCAAAAAAGGATTTGATTGGTTGTATTAGCGTTTAACAATAATTGTTTCCAAAAACACTAAGGTGGGGGGTTAAAAATATAACTACACTAGGTTAGGGTACAGAGCTCAGCAAAGCTGATGTATTCAGATTGCCGCCATCTTCAGATCACCACCATCTTGAATCCCCCAGAAACAACATTTTCTAAAGGCCCCATGTTCATTTTGACTGCTCTCTATATATTTAAAGAAGCTCTCATTGTCAATTCTAATATTCCTTGCTAGTTTGCCCTCATAATTTATTTTCTCTCTATTATCTTTTTACTCCTCCCTTGCTGGATTCTGAATTTATCCCAGTCTTTGGGGTTTTATTGACTTTTGGCTCCTAGTATGCTTTTCCTTTGAAATTAATACTCTCCTTAATTTCCTTGGTTAGCCATGGTTGGTTTTTCTCTCTCTCTTAGAACCTTTCTTGCTGGAATATATTTTTGCTGAGAGTCATTAAACACCTGCACTGTATGCTTACTGTCATTCCTGCTAATCTATCTGCCCAGTTCACTTTTTAACTACCTCTATCCTCATTTCATTGTAATTCCTTTATTTAAGTTAAACATATTGGTTCCAATCCAAGTTTCTCACTCTCAAACTGAGTATTAAATGTTATCATGTCATGCTGACTGCTTCCGAGGGAATCTTTTACTCTGAGGTCATTTATTAAAGCTGGTTTATTACCCATTGCCAGATCAAGATAGCGTGTTCCCTGATTGGCTTCATGACTTATTGCTCGAGGAAACTATCCCTAATATACACTATAAATTTGTTATCATCGCTACCACTTCCAATTTGATGAACTTAACCAACATGAAGATTAAAGGCACACGTAATTATTGAATTATTCTTTTTACACACTCCTATTATTTGTTAATTTTATAATCATTCCTACAGAATGGCTACAGTTTGGGGGTCTGTACACTACTCCTCCCAATGTCTTCTTTCCCTTGCTTTTTTCTACTTATGCTGAAGTTGGTTCTATGTTGTCTGCACCTAGATCGTCTCTCATAACTGTCTCATTTTTATCTTTTATCAACAGTGGTAGCCCACCACCTTTTCCATTCTTACTGTCTTTCTGAATGGTCAAATATTCTTAAATGTTAAGTTCCCAGTTTTCATCGTCTTGCAACCATGATTTTGTAACAGCTATAAGATCATATTCATTTACTTTGATTTGCGCTGTCAGTTCATCTACCTTATTTTGAGTTTTGTGATCTAAGATACACTTAAGTTTGCTATGTTAGCAAATTTTCCTACACTTTTATGGTTCTTTTTATTTTATGATTTTCCTCCAACTGAAGCCCCACCTCCTCCAACTATTTAGCTTAAGGTCCTATCTACACTGCTAGTTATGCAATTTGCCAGGACTCTAGATTAGATTAGATTCCCTACAGTGTGGAAACAGGCCCATCGGCCCAACCAGTCCACACCGACCCTCCAAAAAGTAACCCACCCAGACCCATTTCCCTCAGACTAATGCACCTAACACTATGGGCAATTTAGCAGAGCCAATTCACCTGGCCTGCACATCTTTGGACTGTGGAAGGAAACCGGAGCAACTAGAGGAAACCCATGCAGACACAGGGAGAATGTGCAAACTCCACATAGACAGTCGCCCAAGGCTGGAATCAAACCTGGGACCCTGGTGCTGTGAGGCAGCAGTGCTAACCACTGAGCCACTGTGCCACCCCCTCTAGTTCCAGCATGATTCAGGTGGATCCTATCCCAAGGGAACAGATCCTTTTCCCCAGTACTGGTGTTAATGCCCCATGAATTTGAACTAATTTCTCCCACACCAGTCTTTGAACCACGCATTTGCCTCTTTAATTTTGTTTACCCTGTGGCAATTAGCTCATGGTTCCTGTCGTAATCCGGAGATTTTTTTTTGGTTCTGCTTTCTAATTTAACCATTAGCTGCTTATATTCTCTCTTTCTCCTTTCTTCCCATATTGTCAGTGGATCACGACATCTGCATCTTTCCCCTTCCACTTCAAGTTCCTTTGCAGCCCAGATGAGATATCCTGAGTCCAGGCACCAGGCCGAAACACAGCCTTCAGCATCTTTAACAAAGTGGAATAGCTGCTTTCTATCCAACTTATCCATGCTTTTCATAATCTTTTAGACCTCTGTCAGTCCTACTGGCCAAAGCTTCTGTGCTCCATAGAAAACAACCTAGACTTATCCGCGCTCTCTTCATTGCTAAAATGCTCCATCCCAGGCAATATACTGGTGAATCTCCTCTGGACCCCCTCCAGTACAACATATCCTTCCTAAAATGTGCTAACCCGAACTGCACACAGTACTCCAGCTATGGCCTAACCAAAGTCCATAACCTCTCTGCTTTTACACTCCAACATAGATTATAACATCGAGGAATCTGGCTCCCACATGCCAAAGAGTCCAATGCAAAACTTGGACCTCATTATGAAGAAGTGGCGCTTAATTTCATGAGATCACTTGAGGACTCAAAACCATAATACAGAATGTGATGGTCTATATCTCATCTTCTATGAAAAGCACGGGCAGACGCCATTAAACATTTCAATCTGAGGTTGTACTGCAGCACTGAGGTCATGTAATCTATGCGTTTTAATAAAGTACCAGTGCATTACATGCTCAGATTAATACAATTCAATAATCTGTTTGCCAACAGATTACTTGCGTTGCTGAGATGCTGGGCTGATGGAATGAGAATGGCTCTGTGGGATGTAAATCTTCTGTATTCTCTCAGGATAGTATTTGTGTTTCCACCACACCGATATGCTGTTGACTTTAATGCCAGACTGCTGCTGCCATGCTGAAGTGGCACTATTCAAACCAAGCTCCCAAGTCCTTTAACTCTCCCCCTCACCCTGCAATACTCTGTGAAAGAAGCAGCTAGAAATTCTGTAGCCACTTGCATAGTGCTACATGGGATTGCTAGAATGGGCAAAAGTACTCGTAAGACGGGGAGAAAGGAGAAGCTAAGGAATAGTTAAATACTGTATGTATTTTATGAAATTTTGTTCTATAAAGTCAGAATGGTATGTTTGGTTCATGATACCTCTTCAGGATTTTAAAGTGATCTGTAAAAGGTGCGCGGTCGTAGCAGTGTTGATCTGGGGATGTTTGCTGGGGTCTGATGCAACGTTCATGGACTGTATCTGGAGCAATGGTGTCTTTGATGCCCCTTTCCTTTCTCTTCCATGTTTCTACTCTTCTATCTCCAATTTGCATGATTACCAGGTTGTAGACCACCATGAATCATGAAGCGGGGTCCAGTGAATTCTGGAGGGTTCATACCCCACTACATCAAGCAGCAGGGTGCATTGACAATATTAGTGGTCAGTTCCACAACTTTCATGGTTACAGCATGACTTTCACCATATAATTACTGTCCATCTATGATGGGGGGTATCATTTTTTTGCTAAGTAGCTACATTTTGGTTTGAAGGTGACTGGAAAGGCTGGCAATCACACAATGAAAGTCTTGAGTACATCCAGATTGATTAGATTACTTACAGAGTGGAAACAGACCCTTCGGCCCAACAAGTTCCCAGCAATCGTCCAAAGGGCAACCCACCCCTCTCTGACTAATGCACCTAACACTATGGGCAATTTAGCATGGCCAATTCATCTTTGAACTATGGGAGGAAACCGGAGCACCCGGACAGACAGTCACCCGAGGCTAGAATTGAACCTGGGACTGTGGTGCTGTGAGGCAGCAGTGCTAACCACTGAGCCACCGTGCTGCCAAACAGATTGCTGCTGTTTACTAAAAGAGTCATAGAGATGTACAGCACAGAAACAAACCCTTCAGTCCAACCCGTCTACGCCGACTAGATAACCCAAATAAATCTAGTCCCATTTGCCAGTATTTGACCCATATCCCTCTAAGCCCTTCCTATTCATATACCCATCCAGATTCCTTTTAAATGTTGTAATTGTACCCGCCTCCACCACTTACTCTGGCAGTTCATTCCATACACACACCACCCTCTGTGTGAAAGCGTTACCCCTTGGGCCCCTTTTAAATCTTTACCCTCTCACCTCAAATCTATGGCCCTCATGATTTTATAAACTTCTATGAGGTCACCCCTCAGCCTCTGATGCTCCAGGGAAATTAGCTGTAGCTCAATCCCTCCAACCCTGGCAACATCCTTGTAAATCTTTTCTGAAGCCTTTCAAGTCTCATAACCATTGTCAGCCTTTCCGTGAGCAAAGGTAAATTATTATCAATTTGATATGTTCAAGAGTTTTGCTGATCCTGGGCAGAATTGTGACATTGTTGCTTTGTTAAATTAAGTATGCACAGTGTTAAAAGCACAATATTTAGGGTTAGCTTTTTTAATGCTCAAATTCAAATTATACAGTCATTATTAGATTATACTCTGTAGGAGCTTGCACAGTTTAGAACAAAGAACAGAACATGGAACTGTACAGTACAAGAACAGGCCCTTCAGCCCACCATGTCTGCACTGACCACGATGCCATTCTAAACTAATCCCACCTGATCCGTATTCCATTATTCCCTGCTTGTTCATGTCTATCTATATACTTAAACATTGTTATCTCATCTGCATGCATCTCAAAGGTTGCTATCATATCTGCAATTACGAAGTAGTGACTACATTTTACAAATACTTTGCATATAAATTTCTTTGGGAGAACTCAAGCTGGAGAAAAGTACTATGTAAACAAGCTCCCTTTATTTTTAAAGACCAGCATTAAGAGGCAATAGTAGCATGCGGGTTAATGTCACCGGACTAGTTATGCAGAACCCCAAGCTAGTATTCTGGAGATAAAGGTGAAATAGTGCAAATGCTCAAATTTTAAACAAATGCTGAGAATGCTGGAGAAACTCAGCAGCTCTGGCAGCATCTGTGGAAGTAGGAGTTAATGTTTCGAGTCCTTTTTGATTCTTTCTCAAAATTGAAAGGTGTTGGAAAACATTTTTTACATACTTTTGACAGATGCAGCAGCCTTATGCAAAAGATAAAGGGGTTGTTAATGGTAGAGAAAGAGAAAAAGAGATAAGAGCAGGATGGCTTAATGAAATGGTAGCTAACTGGAAGGTCACAGTTACTTCTACTGACAAAGCAAGGGTGCTCATCAAAGCGGTCACCTAATCTGCCTTTGGTTTCCCCAATATAAAGGAGACAACATTGTGAGCAGTAAGTGCAGTCGACTTGACTGAGAGGAATACTAGTGAAACGGTGCTTCACTGGGAAGGTGTGTTTGGAACCTTGAACAGTGATAAGGGAGGATGTGAATGGGCAAATCACACACCTTGGGAGATTGTATAGGATGATGCCATTGGAGATGGAGTTGCAGGTTCAAAATCCACCATGGCAGATGGTGAAATTTGAATTAAATAAAAATTAGGAATTAAAATCTAGCCTAATGACGACCATTGTTGATTGTTGTAAAAACCCACCTGATTGACTAATGTCCTGTTGGGAAGGAAATTTACCATTATCACCTGGTCTGGCTAACATGTGGCTCCATCTCCATAGCAATGTGTTTGACTCTTAGTTTTCCTCTAAAATGGCCAAGCAAGGCATTCAGTTCAAGGGTAATTTGGGATAGACTTTACCAGCAACACCCACATCCCAAGAGTGAATAACAAAAAGTAATTGGACTAGTAGTAATCATGGGGACCTGATTTTGGATCCTACCATAACAGCTGATGAAATTTGCATGGGTCTTCTAATACAGTGATAGTGTACCTACGAGACGTGGAGGTTTGTCATAACATATCCAAACAGATTACAGGCAGCACGGTGGCTCAGTGGTTAGCACTGCTGCCTCACAACACCAGGGACCCGGGTTCAATTCCCATCTCAGGCAACAGTCTGTTTGGAGTTTGCACATTCTCCCCGTGTCTGCATGGGTTTCCTCCAGGTGCTCCAGTTTCCTCCCACAGCCCAAAGATGTGCAGGCCAGGTGAACTGGCCATGCTAAATTGCCCATAGTATTAGGTGCATTAGTCTGGAGTAAATGGAGGGGAATGGTTCCGGGTGGGTTGCTCTTCGGAGGGTCGGTGCGGACTTGTTGGGTCGAAGGGCCTGTTTCCACACTGTAGGGAATCTAATCTTTAAAGATGGCATAAGGCTGGTGCCACCTTGTGGTAGTAATTGGCTGTTGCATATTCTGAATTGTGAAGTCTGATCTGTTTTTAATAAAGAAAACCATGAGACCACATTGCCAGAGGCCAATATGTGGGAGGGACATGCTCATCCTTGATTTCCCAAATACAAATGCACGTACTACAACAGTCACTACTTCTAAGATTGTCTTATATTTTGCAAAGGGTGAAAGCAAAGAGTCATGAGTGTTTGTTATGATTTTTATGAAGTTATGCATGGGTGCTGATGCTTACCTATGGGTCCATTACTGGGTCAACATAGATGCTTCAATTGGTGATGTTTCTAAAAGCATTGAGAATCTTGATCATCATGCCAGAAAAGTGATGTTGACAGAGAGGAACACAGGGGATTTGGCACTGAAATTGCACAAACTCCATTTGCCGAGAGGTGTGACGGAGGAGTGAAGGACTTCTGGGAAGATGAGTTTAACTGTTTAAAAGACTTACTTTAGATGTCAGGGCCTCCATTTGCCGAGAGGTGCGAGGGAGGAGCGAAGGACCGCTGGGGAGCTTTTAAGTGGATATCTCTGCCAACTACATCTGCGGGAAGTGCACCCAATTCCAGCTCCTCGAAAACAGAGTTAGGGAACTGGAGCTGGAGCTGGATGAACTTCGGATCATCCAGGAGGCTGGGGGGGAAATTGAGAGGATGTACAGGGATGTGGTCACTCCCCAGAGACAGGATAAGGACAGCTGGGTTACTGTCAGGGGGAGGAAAGGGAACCGATGATCAGAGCAGGGATCCCCTGTGGCTGTTCCCCTCAGCAATAAGTATACCGTTTTGGATACTGCTGGTGGGGACAACCTACCAGGGGAAAGCCATAGTTGTCAGGTCTCTGGCACTGTGGCTCAGAAGGGAAGTGGGGAAAATAGAAAAACGCTAGTGGTAGGGGACTCAATAGTTAGACGGATT
>NW_025214305.1:21826-26251 GCF_004010195.1 Chiloscyllium plagiosum | reverse complement strand
GTTTTCATTAGAGAAAAGAAGGTTTAGGGGTGACTTGATTGAGGTGTACAAGATGATTAGGGGGTTAGATAGGGTCGACAGTATGAACCTTTTTCCGCGTATTGAGTCGGGTATTACAAGGGGGCATAGCTTTAAATTAAGGTGGGGTAGATATAGGACTGATGTTAGGGGTAGGTTCTTCACTCAGCGAGTCGTTAGTTCATGGAATGCCCTGCCAGTAACAGTGGTGGACTCTCCCTCTTTATGGGCATTTAAGAGGGCATTGGATAGGTATATGGAGGATAGTGGGTTAGTGTAGTTTAGGTGGGCTTGGATCGGCGCAACATCGAGGGCCCAAGGGCCTGTACTGCGCTGTATTCTTCTATGTTCTATGTTCTATGTTCTAGTGTAGATGAGCAGAGAGATCTGTGTCCATGCACATAGATCCCTGAAAGTTGCCACCCAGGTTGATAGGGCTGTTAAGAAGGCATATGGTGTGTTAGCTTTCATTAGTAGAGGGATTGAGTTTCAGGACCATGAGGTCCTGCTGCAGCTGAGCAAAACTCTGGTGCGGCCGCACTTGGAGTATTGCATACAGTTCTGGTCACCGCATTATAGGAAGGATGTGGAAGCTTTGGAAAGGGTTCAGAGGAGATTTAATTGGATGATGCCTGCTATGGAGGAAAGGTCTTACGAGGAAAGACTGAGGGACTTGAGGCTGTTTTCGTTAGAGAGAAAAAGGTTGAGAGGTGACTTAATTGAGACATATAAGATAATCAGAGGGTTAGATAGGGTGAGAGCCTTTTTCCTTGGATGGCGACGACTAGCACAAGGGAACATAGCTTTAAATTGAGGGGTGATAGATATAGGACAGATGTCAGAGTAGGTTCTTTACTTAGAGAGTAGTAGGGGTGTGGAATAGTCTGCCTAGAACAGTTGTAGACTTGCCTACTTTAAGGGCATTTAAATGGTCATTGGATAGACGTATGGACGAAAATGGAATAGTGTAGGTTAGATGGGCTTTAGATTGGTTTCACAGGTCAACGAGGGCTGAAGGACCTGTACTGCTCTGTAATATTCTATGTTCTAGTCCATCAATTCAAGCCAATATGTCCCTGCCAGGAGTTTTGAATGTTTGACTTTGTATCCACCACTAAAAATAAGCATTACAATGCTTAGCGCTTGCAGCTTCCTTAATAATGGTCTCATGAAGTCACAGCATGAATTTCCTCTCTTTTCTGGAGGTTAGGATCCACTGATCTGCCATATTAAATTTGACAGAAACCTTTTTCATACTTGTAAGATTTAGGACACTACCTATAGAAGTTACTTTAACTCTAAAAGAAATTCTCAGTTACAGTTAAGGAGAAGATGAATGAACAAACTTATTTTATAAATAATAAACACACTGGTGCAGAAGCTGAAGCATCCACAGCAATCTTCAGCCAGAATTAATCCAAGATGGAGGACAAGAAAAATTTCTAGCTGTAACAGCTGCCCCCTTTTTTTTTGAGGTATTTTAGGTACTGGAGGTGACTTCCTCAAATTCCAGGAGCAGCATTTACTGTTTTTATATGCTGTTGCATTGTTTTAGAACTTTGGAAAAAAATAGTCAAAACAACAGCAGTTTTAAAAGGGAGAAGAACAGACAAAGGAAGCACATGGTGAGGACAGTGTAGGAGAAAGAGAGAGAAATAAACCGACAATGGAGTGTACCTGCCCTGTTACTGCCTTTGCTGTTTGAATTCACGTATCGCTGGACATTGGAGTGCGTCTGGGGCAATTAACAAACAGTGCAATTCACAATTGATCGTGGAGGAATTGTTTGGGTGAAGCTCCCAGCATAGAATCAGACAAGTTAATTGTTTAAGTGGCCTACAGAAAGTCTGCAGTAATGAGTAGAGTGGGTTCTTTCTTGATTATATATCTTTTTTGAGATATGTCTTGATTAAACTTAAAATATAAGCCATAGCTATTAGTTTAACCTGGGGCAGTTTTCTGCAGAGGAATAAGACACTGTTTTTTTCTGGGTCTGTAGATTGTGAAGGAGCAAAATGGCCTTTAGTACAGTGACGTGTGCTTCGTCAGATGTGGGTGTTTAAAGAGAGTTTAAGGGTTACTGCGGATTATATCTGCAATAACTGCTGTTGGTTGCGAATCTTTTCAGATCGAATCGATCAGTTGGAGAGACAGTTAGAAGCAATGAGGAATTTGCAACAGCAACAGTATGTGATAGATGGCAGTTAGAGGAAGGGGGGAAAGTCTCAGATACAGTTACATAGATGGGTTAACTCCAGGAAAGGTAAGAGAGGTGGGTACCTAGTGCAGGAGACTTCTATGGCTATACGCATTTCAAACAGGTATGCTGTTTTGGAAAATGTAGAGGGTGATTGATTCACAGGAGAACGTAGCACAAACATCCAAGTTTCTAGTATCGATACAGGCTCGAATGCAATGAGGGGTATGTTGGGTTCCAAGAGATCAATTGTGTTAGGAGATTCTCTAGTCCGAGGTACAGACAGACGTTTCTGTGGCCAGCAGCGAAAAATCAGATTGGTGTGTTGCTTCTTTGGTGCTAGATCAAGGATGTCGCAGAGAGGGTGCAGAATGTTCTCAAGGGTGAGAGGGGCCAGCAAGCGGTCATTATCACATTGGAACCAATGACATAAGAAGGGAAAAGGTTGAGATTCTGAAGAATGATTACCGAGAGTTAGGCAGGAATTTAAAAAAAGAGGTCCTTGAGAGTATTAATATCTGGAATAGTCCTGGTGGTACGAGCTAGTGAGGATAGGAATGGGAGGATAGAGGAGATGAATGCATGGCTGAGGAGCTGGTGTATGGGAGAAGGATTCACATTTTTGGATCATTGGAATCTCTTTTGGGGTAGAGTGACCTGTACAAGAAGGACGGATTACACCTAAATTGGAAGGGGACTAATATACTGGCAGGGAAATTTGCTAGATCTGCTCAGGAGGATTTAATCTAGTAAAGTGGGACCCAGGGAGATAGTGAGGGAAGAGATCAGTCTGAGACTGGTACAGTTGAGAACAGAAGAGAGTCAAACAATCAGGGCAGGCAGGGAAAAGGTGGGACTAATAAATTAAATTAGGTAAAAACAATGACTGCAGATGCTGGAAACCAAATTCTGGATTAGTAGTGCTGGAAAAGCACAACAGTTCAGGCAGCATCCGAGGAGCAGTAAAATTGACGTTTTGGGCAAAAGCCCTTCATCAGGAATAATAAATTAAATTGCATTTATTTCAATGCAAGGGGCCTAACAGGGCTCACAGGGCCTTACAGAAACATGGCTCAGGGATGGGCAGGACTTGCAGCTTAATGTTCCAGGATAAAAATGCTACAGGAAGGATAGAAGGGGAGGCAAGAGAGGAAGGGGAGTGGCGATTTTGATAGGGGATAGCATTACAGCTGTGCTGAGGGAGGATATTCCTGGAAATACATCCAGGGAAGCTATTTGAGTGGAACTGAGAAATAAGAAAGGGATGATCACCTTATTGGGATTGTATTATAGACCTCCTAGTAGGCAGAGGGAAATTGAGAAATAAAATTGTAAGGAGATCTCAGCTATCTGTAAGAATAATAGGGTGGTTATGGTAGGGGATTTTAACTTTCCAAACATAGACTGGGACTGCCACAGTGCCACAGTGTTAAGGGTTTAGATGGAAAGGAATTTGTTAAGTGTGTACAAGAAAATTTTCTGATTCAGTATGTGGATGTACCTACTAGAGAAGGTGCAAAACTTGACCTACTCTTGGGAAATGAGGCAGGGCAAGTGACTGAAGTGTCAGTGGGGGAGCACTTTGGGACCAGCGACCATAATTCTATCAGATTTAAAATAGTGATGGAAAAGGATAGACCAGATCTAAAAGTTGAAGTTCTAAATTGGAGAAAGGCCAATTTTGATGGTATTAGGCAAGAAAGCTGATTGGGGGCAAATGTTCGGAGTTAAAGGGATGGCTGGAAAATGGGAAGCCTTCAGGAATGAGATTACGATCATTTACATAAATGATCTGGATGCAAGCATAAGAGGTACAGTTAGTAAGTTTGCAGATGACACAAAAATTGGAAGTGTAGTGGACAGCAAAGAAGGTTACCTCAGATTACAGCAGGATCTTGACCAGATGGGCCAATGGGCTGAGAAGTGGCAGATGGAGTTTAATTCGGATAGATGTGAGGTGCTGTATTTTGGGAAAGCAAATCTTAGCAGGACTTATACACTTAATGGTAAGGTCCTGAGATCCAAGATGGCGGCGACCCAGCAAGTCTGAGTCTACAGTGCTCCTCCCAAGACTTGGGTAAAGTGGGTCACACCCCCACCACACTTACCAAATCATTTATAATAGCTGTTTAATTTAATTAGTTGTTTAATATCAAATTTAAACAATCTAATCTTTAGTAAAAATGACTAAAGGGAAGGGAGCCCGCAGC
>NW_025214305.1:3715-18526 GCF_004010195.1 Chiloscyllium plagiosum | reverse complement strand
TATTTGAATTCAGTCACAGCTGCCAGTGATACTGGGTAAGACATTGTTCTGCTCTTAACTGAATTCAGAGAGCTTACACCTGGGTCAGGGCAGACATTCAATCATTATTTCACAACAAATTATTTCGACTCCATCTTCGGTCAGGGCCTTGCCCGGGGGCAGATGAATGGACATGGAGTGTCAGAATCACATTGCACAAGTTATTAATGGTGCTGGCATCTGGCCTACCTCCCAGACTCCAAGCATCTGCTACCTGGACCAGGCACTGAGCGAAGACGTTAACAAGTTAACAATATTCTGCAGCACATTGTGTCTCGCAAAGAAACTTCTAAAACCGTGTCCAATGAATGTCATCTTCACATTCACCAGTATCAAAATAAAATTGTGCATCTCTGTTGATGGACAAAAATTAATACATGGGTCACCCAACAAAATCTATCTGAAGAAAACAGCAGCAAATGGCAAGTCCAGCATCATGTTAATAACTGAAGTTGACGGATTCTGTCTGGTGCAGATCGTCACATATTGTACTGGTACTCGGTTGACTAAGAATGCACGCCACAAGTGGACGTCTTGGCCTAACGCCTCTACAAAGCTTCCTGATCTCACACACATCACTCCCTCACACATTCAACAATTGATAAGAATCCACAAGTTGGGTGAAACATGAAACATAGAACAGTACAGCACAGTGCAGATCCTTTGAGCCTTGGTGTCCTGCCGATTCTTTATCCTACTCTAAGATCAGACTAACCTACATACCCTTCATTATACTATCATTCATTTGCCTTTCCAATAGTCGGTTAATATATCCCCAATGCAGCTGACTCTGCTACAGTTGCCAGCAGTACGTTCCACCCATCCACCATTCTCTGACATCTCCACCCAACCTTCCTCCAATCACCTTCAGGGTTTTCTCCCTCGTGATAGATATTTCCACCATGGGAAACGGTCTCTGGCTATCCACACTATCTTTACTTCTCGTCATCTTATACACCTCTATCAAGTCATCTCTCATCCTCCTTTGCTCCAATGAGAAAAGCTCTGAACTCTTCTTTGTTTGCATCCTGATAAATCTCAGCACCCTCATTAAAGTTTCCACATCCTTCCGACAATGAGGCGACCAGAACTGATCACAACATTCAATGTGTGAGCTCACCAGGGTTCCATTGAGCTGCAGCATAACCTTACAGCGCTTAAACCCTATCCCCCTGCTAATGAAAACATCATACGCCTTCTTAACAACCTTATCAAACTGGGTGGCAACACCGAGGGAGCTATGACATAGACCACAAGATCACCCTGTTCCTCCACAATGTGTTTGATCCCATCCTCAAATATTGCAGTAAGATTTGTGAGGCATGAACTGCGCCTCACAAAGCCATGCTGATTATTTCTAATCAAACTATAATTTTCCAAGTAATCATAAATTCTGTCTCTCAGAAACCCCTCTAATACTTTGCCCAATACTGATGTAAGACTGACTGATCTGTAATTCTCAGGATTATGCCCAGAACCTTCCCTGAGCAAGGAGTAACAATTACTGCCCTCCAATAATCTGTCACTACTTCAGTCGACAGTGAGGATATAAATATCAACGCCAAAGGCACAGAGATCTCTTCCTGTAGTAACCTCGGTTTTTTTCCGTCTTGCCCAGGGGGTTTATCTACTCTTATGTTTGTACGTCAATCAATTTGTACTTCACCTCAAAATGCCAACACTCTGTCCAAACAAATGATTGACTGCTTTCCATTTCAGGGCTATATACTATGCTGCCTTCTGGAACACGTATGGTTCCAAATATCCTGTCAATCATGGAATGGAAAACATGGGAAGGCACCAATGCCTTCCTGATGAACTGCTGAAGCCCAAAGCTTTGACTCTCCTGTTCCTCAGGTGCTGCCCGACTGGCCATGCTTTACCAGCGCCATACGTTTCGACTCTGATCCCCAGTACCTGCAGTTCTCACTTTATCCATTACTTAGAGCTCTCCTCTCTGCACACGGAACAGGGAATGAATCAGCAGAAATTCATTGCATTTGGAGCTGACTATTTAGTTCTGGAAAGTTGCATTTCATTAATACATTTATTAGAAGAGAAATTATAATTCAACAAATATTCATTCATTCCCAGAGTAACAGTTTTGTTCATGAATTGGGCAGCATGAGAACAAACAATGAATGACTAAAGAACTCCGCCTTTTCGAGTATTCCAGGTATTATATTCCTGGATGGATGTCCTTTACCTTAATGCTGGGAATATTATCGGATCGACAGATGTGATAACGGAACGAGGTGAAATGGGGAAATGTGACATTTTTGCCATCACAGAAATGTGTTTGAGGGGCGTCAGGGCTGACAACTCAATATCCCGTGCTATAAGGTCTATAGGCACGACAAGAGAGGTGGTAAAAGAGGAAGTGGAGTTGCATTATTAATTATGGTGTCATTTACTGCAGTAACAATGATCTTCTAATGAGACTTGGTGGTTAGAGCTCAGGATCAAAACCATGACAGACTCACACGCTGGGAATATATTCTAGACTCCCAGATAAAAGAAAATACAGGAGCTGATAAAAAGACAATTTACGAGGAGTGTTAATACAACAATAGGATCATTATATTCAGGCATTTCAATTCCAAACATTCATTCGGGCAGTGATAACTTTATAAGAGGGGGCAGATGCATTGAAATTTATTCCAGAGAGCTTCTTATGTCAATGTGTAACAGATACAACAATGGGCGGGGCTGTGCTGGGCCTCACCTTGGGAACGAAGCCAGTCAGATGTTGCAGGCAGGATTGGGTTGAGCATGAAAGGACCAGTGGCCGTGACTCATATGTTTTGAGTTTGCTAAGAAAAAGACCCAAAAATGTTTGAAAAATAAAAGCTTTTTGGATTTGGGAGACCCATTTTATGAAAAAATATGACAGGATCTGGCCAAAGTGCAGATGCTTCTGGGTGCAACTGTAGCAGAACAGCGTGGGCGGGGGGTTGGGGGATCACTTGAGCAAAATGTAATTGATGACTGTGTCGTCCCAGCATGTTACACCGAAGATGAATTTTAGGAACACAAGCCAAGGGAACCTCGGATGTCAACAAAAGTTCCGAACTGAATTAAAAAGGAAAGAGAATCTTAAAGCAGTTACAAAGTGAGCAGGTCAATGGAGGTCCTAAAAGAATATAGAAAGTGTAGGGCTAAACATAAAAAAGTCAGTAGAAAAGCAGAAGTGGAAGCGGAGAGTTAAAACATTCGAGGGTAAGATTAGCAAGACTTCAAAGAATAAATTTCGGTTTATTAAGGGGAAGAGGATAACGCGGGAGAGAATGGGGCCTATTAGGGACCAAGGGGGAAGCCTGTGCACGGAGGCAGAGAATATGTTAAATACGGACTTTCTTTCGGTCTTCAGTTGAAGAAGGAGTTCCTGGATTCAGGGAGAGTGACCGTGTGATCCTTGAGTGAATTAACACAGAAGCTGACGAAGAATTGGAAGTTTATGCGGGATGGAGAGTGGGCAAATCCACAGATCAGGATGAGATGTATCTTAGGCTGACGTGGAAAATGAGTGAGGAGATTACAGTCTCTTAACCTTTCATTTTTGTTTTGCCTCTGGCCACAGAGAAGGTGTGATAGGACAGGTTAATATCTAATATTGATACAACTTTCAAACAGAGTGCTAGAAATACCGCATGGGAGTAAAGACCTCCAAGTCTCACATCAGTGAGAGGGAAACAATTGGAGAAAATTCTGTGGGCTGTTGAGGCTGGCTCATTAAATTTCTTCAAGGTTGAGGCAGACTTATTTTCATACAAGGTTTGTGGAGAAAATGCAGACAAGTGGAAGGGGGAATTATCAAAATAGATCTCAGCTAATTGAGTGGAAAAGCAGACTCAATGAGAAGATAGACATACTGATTGGATTAGATTACTTACAGTGTGGAAACAGGCCGTTCAGCCCAACAAGTCCACACCGACGCAACGAAGTGCAACCCACCCAGACCCATTCTCCTGCCCCTCACACTGCAGGCAATTCACCTAACCTGCACAGTTTGTAGGTGGGAATTGAACTCAGGGCACGGGCATTGTAAGGCAGCACTGCTAACCACTGTGCCATCCTGCCGACCACATAGCGTGGTCGAATTGTATCATTTTTGCAATAGCCTTGTGTTCACTGGAACATCAACCTCTCTCCCTATGGAGTAAGACACAGTTTGGAATGCAGTCGACGGATTCAAGGAATTCATAAGTGCAGTACTATTGGATAGAAAGGACCAAGAGACTGTGACAACGCAGATTGGCTGTCGGGTGAAGATTAGCATCAGCGCAGTCAGCACTACCAGAAGGAAGACCTCAGTAAGGCACCCTCCAAACCAAGCAGTGACCTTTGCTGGAGAGCAGGTAGTCAGCGGCCAGGTGTCAAGGCGTGCTAATGCCCAAGTGCGACCTCACTGCAGTGTGTCCCTTCTTCTCTAACCAAAACTAAATGTGAAGGGGTAGAGATACATGATTTTGGTAGCAGAGCAAGTAGAAATGTTTGGCTCAAGAGGCTTTGGACAGCAGCAGCTCAACAAAAACTTCAGGCATACCTAAATAAAGTCCTTTCAGCTTTAGACTTGTAGCAATGGAGATGGCAGTTAGGACAGGTGAACGTTCCTCCTACTGAGAGCTAGGAGAAAAGTTAAAACCAGGACCTTGACGGTGGTAACCTCCTGATTACTTCTCGTGTAATGAGCTCATAAAGGTAAGAACAGTAGGATATGGCAGATAGATAAGTAACTAAAAAATTGGTGCGGGGGGGCAGAGAGAATCAGATTTTTAGATCATTGGGGTCTTTTCTGTGACAGAGTTAACCTGATCAGGAGGGACAGGTATCACATGCACTGGGGTAGGGACCAATATCTTGTTGGCGAATATTGCTAGTGCTACAAGGGCGGGTTTAAACTACTTTGGCGAGGAGGGGTATCCTCATGATCAGGAACGCAATTGAGAGTTTGGAAGGAGATACAGTAATCAGAAACAGTAACGTGAAGAGACAGGTCAGGCTGGAACATGATAAGGAGCAAGGAATGCCTGTTGGATTAAACTGCATTGATTTCGGTTCAAGAGGGCTGGCAAATAAGACCAATAAACAAAGGGCGTTGAAAGTAACGTGGGATTGCGATAATATAGCCTTTATAGAGACATGGCTAAGAGAGGGGGGCAGGACTGGCAGCTTAACGCACCAGAGTACAGCTGCTTTAAGCGGGACAGGGATGGTGGAAGGAGGGGAGGAGGAGTTGAATTTCTGATTATGGGGATTATCACAGCAGTAATCAGAGATAATATAACTGACCGATCATCCAGTGAGGCTTTGTGGTTGGAGCTAAGAAGTAGGAAGAGGATGATGATGTCACGGGAGTTGTACTATAGGATTCCAAATAGTCAACGTGAATTAGAGTAACAAATGTGCACGGAGAAGGGAGACATGCAGCAACAATATGGTTGTCATAAGAGTGGATTTTAATTTTTGTAACAGACTGAGACTGCCGGAGTATTAAGGAAGTTGATGGAGTGGAATCCGATCAGTGTGGTCAGGAAAGTTTCCTCAAGCAGTATGTAGAGGGTCCTACTTGGGAAGGGTCAAAACTCGAACAACTCTTGAGATACAGAGCAGAACAGGTGACTGAGGTGACAGTGTGGGAGCACTTTGGGACCAGTGACCACCGTTATATTAATTTTCAAATAGTTATGGAGAGGGATAAATTTTGTCACAGGTTCAAGTTCTAAATTGGGGCAAGGGGAATTTTGATGGGTTTAGATAGAAGCTTGCAAGGGTTGACTGGAATAGTTTGTTTGCAGGTGAAGGGACTCCTGGCTATTGGGAGGCCTTTAAACGTGAGATAGCTAGAGTGCAAGATCTATATGTTCCTGTGACGGTGAAGGGCAAGTTTGGCATGAATGGGGAACCCAGGATGACAAGAGATATTTAGGCTTTGTCTGGAAAAAAAGGGGGATGCGTGGCTCAGGTACCGGAAACTGGGATCAAGGGAATCCCTGGTGGTATATAAGAAATATAGGAGTTTATCTTTGATGGAAATCAGGAGGGCGCCAAAGCGGGTATGAAAGAAACTTGGCTGAGTAGATCACGCAGCACCAGTATCCTGATACACAGCAACAGGATCAGTCTGTTCAGTTACTTGAAGTCCTTAACACGGGAAATCGAAGAGGTCACAAACTGACTGGACTCTGGTTACACTGGAATAACATGAGCCCATTTCGCTCCTCAAGCCTGCCCTTCCCTTCAGTAACGTCAGGGCTGATCTGGTCTCGGCTGCAATTTCTCTTTCATGCCCAATTCTTTGTAGCCCTTGAATCTCTTACGTGTCAAAATCCATTGACACCCACTCCCACCTTCTCCCAATCATTTCAGCAATGCAGCTGTCTGGTATCGAGAGTCCCCAACAGTCTCTACCCTCTGAGAGAAGGAAACCCTCAACACACATATACCTTGGCCTATTGACATGAACAAAAGATGTGAACTCAGCGTCAATGTGGCTGGCCCTGACATTACGGCAGGATTTGCTGGAGCAAGATGTCAAGGAGCCTGAATAAGGTTGAAATTAATGGCATCAGATGTAAACTCCCCACTGGGTCATTCAGAACACAATGTGGCTGGTGGACAGCAATCTTCTTCGTCCCTGGGTATCTCTATGGGCGATCCTCAGGGTAGTTTCTTCGGCACAAACACCTTCAGCTGCTTCATCAATGTCTTTCCCTCCGTCATTCGACCAGAAGTGAAGATGTTCTGTGAAAATCACACACAGCTTCAAAATCTGGACAACCTTCAAGCTCATGTTGTTAACGTGTAGGTAACATTCATGTAACAGCACTGCTAGACCCTAAACATTTCCACAGGATAAAAAGAGGAGCTCTTTCAGCATCTCAAGCTGGTTTCACAGGAATGTGAGAAATCCATTCAGCCCATTGAAACAATTGGACAAGCAGACTCACAGCCAATTCACTCTCTCCTGCCTATTACATCTGAAGATATGTTTTTAAAAATGCAAATATTGGAAAGCAGGTGGCTGGAAGACCACACCAAGCAAAGCAGCAAAAGGAGGTGGAGAAGTCAACACCTTGGGTGTAACATTTCTTCAGGCGTGGGGATGGAAGTAAGGAGGTTTACAGATAAAGAAGCGACGTGGGGAGGAGGAGGTGGTGTGGTGAGGTGAGGATAGATCAACACTGGAAGAGGATCCCACCGAGTTAGTCGATTGGTGGAATGCATCCAGTTGGAAGCTGGAAGAAGAGTTGACCAGAAGAATGGAAGGGAGATGGATGGGCTATCAAGGGAGGGGGAGCTGATTAGAAGGGAGTGGGAGGGACTGGGAAGGGGGTCAGCAGATTGGAAGGGTGGTTATTTGAAATTGGAGAACTCAGTGTTCTCGAGACACTCGAGACACTGGCACATCAAAAGAAGAGGCCATTCATCCCATTTAAACTGTGATACTGAAACAGGAGGATTGTCCTTGATGCTGCAACATGACAAACTAAAGAAACAGAGACTGCACAGACCTATTACTCCATGTTGTTCCTCCTGGCTCCATTGCTAATGGTACACACACGTTAAGTTAACTTGGTTTGCTGGCCGTGTGGAGGGAAAGTGAATGATTTGTACCAAGTTCCAAGGTGTTATGGATGAGTCTATACCACTCAAAACATTCTTAAGCAAACAGCCCAGAGCATAACTTTGCAATTTGTTTCATTACGTGTACGATGAAAATTAACTGCTGTAATTTAACTACGTTGAGTACTGGATTTTAAAACAGACAAAAACTTTATTCACAAAAGTACACAATGAACACAAAGAACAGAATAAAGAACCCCTTCAGAACTCAACCAATCCAGCTAGACATAATTATGCTGTTCCGAATGCATATAGCAGTCCCAATAAGTAAACTCGCTTTGAAAACCAGTACAAATGGAACATATGCTTACAGGTTGAAGTTGAAGGGCGGAAAAGAGAGAGAGTTTCCACACAGCTCCCTGTTGAAATTCCTAGTTCAAGACTCAACTGAAAACTGCTCAGCTCAGCTCACCTCAGCGAATTCAGCTAAAAGAGATCATCACTCCCCTTTCATTATAGAGGTCACTTCTAAAGCACGACCACTCTGGACTGAAGTCTCATCTGTTTACAGATAGACAAAAGGCCTCTGAAAGTCATTTTAGTCTCCTCACCAAACTAGACTGACCGGAGTCAGGCCCTGATTTATTGTCCCCCTGAAAACATCAAGGACAGAGTCCACCTGAGCCAAGAAAAAGCTTCTTGACAAAAAAGGGACTAGCTTTGTGACGCCTCTCCCCTTAAAAAATGAACCATCAATACCAAAATATGGCTGCAGTTTTAACCATCCAAACCCTGTTGGTTGAATAAAAACGCATATTTACACTATAGCAACTGCAAACATTCACAACCCCATGCAAATTCAGGCCGTGGTGCACCCACCCCCAAACGCCTCCATATCTCATTCGAGTTTCAGTAACCCATCGGCAGTCACGTTTTCGCGACCTGCCACACGCACAATTGTCATAATGAATGACTCCAACAACAAGCTCCATCGAAACAGTCTGGCACTTTTGTCCTTAAATTTATCCACAAATATCAATGGGTTGTGATCAGCGTATATGATTGTCTCAGATGCATCGCTGGTGATATAAACACTGAAATGTTGTCATGCCAACACCAAGCTTAAAGTCTCTTTATCCACCATTGAATATTTCTGTTGATGAACGTTCAACTTCCTGGAAAAATACCCGATGGGTCTATTGATTCCCTCGTCATCTTTCTGCAGGATTCCCGCACCGACACCCACATCACTGGCATCGATAGCCACCTTGAAAGGCTTCGTGTAATCTGGTGTGGCTCATACTGCGGGCAGTGGTTAACAAAGTTCTTAGGCTGTCAAATTGACAGTTTGCTGTCCACTGAGAGTTCTTGCCCTTTTTAACTAATTTGGTGAGTGGAGCAGCCACACTGCTAAAGTTTGGCACAAACCTTCAGCAAAATCCAGTCAATCCCAGGAACAGGAACACTGCTTTTTGTCGTTGGTGTGATAATTTTCCCACTACTTTCGTTTTTGTATCTCATAGGGCTATTGATCCATGTCCAATAACATGGCCCAGGAACGTGACTTGGGCTTTCGCAAATTCACTTCTGAAGTCGAGGGAACAAGTCCGATAAATGCTGTAAGTGTTCCATCGATGAGTGACTAAAAATCACCAGGTCATTAATGTACACTACATAGTTGGGTAATCCGGCAAAAAACATTATTGTCAATCTCTGAAATGTGGCTGGAGCATTTTTCGTACCAAATGCCATGACTTTGAACTGATATAGTTCATTTGTTGTTATGAAAGCCGAAATTGCTTTTGCTCTCTATGGCAGAGGTCCTTGCCAGGAACCTCTGAGCAAGTCTAACTTAGAAATGTAAGTGCCTTCTCCCACTTTTCCGACACAGTTCTCCAAACATGGAATTGGATATGCATCAGTCTTTGTAACGGTGTTGATTTTGTGATAGTCCCCACATGACCTTCAGGTACCATCTGGCTTTGGCATCATGACTATAGGCGAGTTCCAGTCACCGTAACTCACTTCGTTATGCCATCTTGGAGCATTCACTCTATTTCGTTCTGAACCTGTGCCAAATCATGCCTATAAGGATGTCGCTTCATCAGAACAGCATCTCCTATATCTGCATTATGCGCAATTATGACAGTACTTCACAGTATATTTCCGTATATCTCCCAAAGTGATAGTAATAACTCTTTGCGTCATTTCGATTTTCTTGTGGAAGGTAACTCAATACTTTATCCCAATTTTTGACAACTTTCCCATTGTTCAATTTGATTTGAGGAATGTCCCATTCAGAATCCTCTGAACTTAGTTCTTCCTTCTGTGCTGTAATCATGAACACCTTCTCCTCTTGATTTCTTTCACTATCAACCTATCTGTTGAGCACATTCACATGACACACTTTGTGAGATTTCTTCCTGTCTGGAGTCCTTATCAATTAGTTCATCTCATTAAAGTTCTTTGATAAGGTACACGAAACCTTGTTTTTAAAGGCTCACCTGTTACTGGAAGGAACACGAATGTCTTATTCCCAACTACAAAATTGTAAATTTGTGATTTCTTATCGACTTCCTGTTTCCTTGTATGCTGTGATACTTTTAAATGTATCTAGTCAACTCTCCAGCTTTATTTAATCGTTCCCTAAAATTTGACATATCGTCCAAATGGGTGGTCTCTGAATTCTGACTCAATAATTCCACCCCAATCAATTTTATTGGTCCTGCTAGTTCTTGACCAAAAATTAATTAAAATGGACTGAATTTGGTCGATTCATTCGGTGCATCTCTGATCGCAAAACGTTAAAAAGGATTTTCCTTATCGCAATCATCTGGATAATCCTGATCACAAAAACTCAACATGGTCTTCAGTTTTTGATGCCATCTGTCTCGTGCTCCCTGTGATTCTGGATAGTGAGCTGTAAATTTGAATTGCTTTATATTCCCAAGTTATCCATCGCCTCCTTGAATAGTTTGGATGTGAAGTTTGATCGTTGATCTGACTGTATGATTATTGGTAGTCCGTATGTAGCAAAAAAATAAGTATTTTTTTCTACAATCTTTTAAACTGTGATGCTGCATAATCAGATTGCCTCTGGATATCTAGTCGACACATCCATTATTGTTAATAAATACTTATTCCCACCGTTTGTTTGTGGTAGGGGACATACGTAATCAATCAAGACTCTTGTGAAAGGGTCCTCAAATGCTGGAATAGGTATTAAAGGTACAAGTTTTATTACATGTTTGACACGTCTGGTAAAATTCTGCTAAATCTTTATGCAGTCAAGGCCTGTAAACAAATCTTTATATTTTAACCGGTGTTATCCTCACCCCAATATCACCTCCAACTGGTAGCCCAAGTGCCAATCACGGCACCTCCTTTATATATCCAAATGGCAAAATAATTTGATAAATTTATGCCCATGTCTGATCTGCTTGAAATTGTGATGCTCTCCATTTCTTCATTGGTACATCATTTGTTAAGTAATAACAGGCAGGAATGCTTTCTTTCTTGCTTGTTAAGTGCCTTTTGATATAACGGTTTTAATTCCTCATCTTTCTGCTGCAAGTCAATCAACTTAGCAGAGCTAAAAATATTTGCATGCTTTCCTACCTGCTCCTTCTCTGTTCTATTTACCTGATCCAAATATGATTCGGATAACTCTACAACAACTTCCTTTTGATCCATGCCTTTTGATTGCTCCTGCTTCAACCTGTATATTGTGATCTGTGATCACACAATCAGGGAAAATTTCTGGATAAGCATTCTCCAGGTCTTCCGTTGCCTGCATCTCCACTGCTTTTCAATTAGAGTAGGCTGCACTCCCACCAGTGAATCAGCTATACCATCTGCAAGGACAGATTTTATTCCTGGAGCTGAGATGTTGGGGTCCAGTACTCCTATCACACATTCTCCACAGTTCTCACTTTACATAACTGAGCACTTTTTGTCTCACCATGAATTCTTGTTACCAGCACATTTTCTGATAATATTTTCCCAGGAGTGCATACCTCCTCATTCCTCAGCATTACAAACTGAGAAGATCCCGCGTCCAATAATATTGGAACCTCCTTACCTATTACTCCTGGCCTATGTGAATTACCTTTAATCTTGCAATATATATTTTTAAGCAGATCTAACAAATCCTCATTAATCAACTTCTGATCATCTTGTAAACCCTGAGACAGTTGTCTAACTTCTTTTGTGCTTTTTGTTACTAGTCCAACAAAACTTCCATGCTTGTCTTGTTTTCCTACATCTGGTTTTCTGCTCGCCCACCAACACTGTGATTTTGAGTTGCCCACTTTATTGCAATGAAATCACTGAGCCTTTTAACTTCTTTGTCCTCCTCAAGGGTTTCTTTTTTTACCCTATGGTAAATTATCCTTATGATCTTCACTGAGATCTATCTTTCCCTTTCCAAGTGAGGAAATCTCTTTGCTCTAATTTCTATCCCTCATGAACTGAAATCGATTCTGGAAGCCCAATCGAGTTGATGGAACAGTTCTTAATCAAAAGCCACTTCAACATCTCACCTTGCTGTTTTAACGGTCTTCTTTTCCATATGAGTTCACACCACTTCAGGCAGTGAACTTTTGAATTCATCCAAAATACTTACCTCTCTAAGGGCATCAAAATGTTGCTTGATTTTTAAAGCGCTTATCTATCTAACGAAGTAACTCTGTTTGATCATTTCAAACTCAATGTAGGTTTGACCAGGATCCCTCCTTAGATTTATGAAAAGTTATCTATAGCCTTCTAGTACAAGCTCATATGAAGTTCAAATGGCTTTTTTCACCTCCTCATATTCCCCAGACACCTCCTCTGATAGCGATGCAAATACCTCACTTGCCCTTTTGGGTTTCTTTTGGATCAACAAAACTCACATTGCCTCTGGCCACTGCATTTGTTTAGCCACCGTTTCAAATAATTTGAAAAAGAATTCTACATCCTTCTCATCAAATTTAGGCAATGCTTGAATATACTTAAACAGCTTCTCACTGGGTTTCTGACTATCAGGGCTTATTCGTCCTCACTCTCTTCCTCACTAAGCCCGCAAAACCTTTCTCTCCAGTCTTTTACGCTGACCTTCCTTTTTAAAGTGTCAGTTTTCACTGTCAAAAAGGTCTCTCATTTTTCTCCTCTAATGCACTCTCTTTTTCCGTTTCTTTTGCTTTTAATCGTAACTCAAGCTCTTCCATTTCTGTTGCCCTTTCCTTACCTCTCGCCTCTAACTCAAGCTGCTTCATTTGCAATTGAATCGTTGCCAACTCTACAGATTTTGATGGTTTCTGCAGCAAGTTTAATTGATGAGCTACTGCTGTAATTATCTATTCTTTCCTGACAGAAGCAGACAGTTTCAATTCCAGCTTCTCTGCTAATTCTCGCAACTTAGTCTTATTCACTTTTTGCAAACCTTCCAAAGTCCCTGCATCCACATCGAGAAAACGTCTGATTACTGAAAGGGGAATTACTATTCCCAAGCTTTGCCTACCCAACAGAACCAACACCCGAAATAAAGACACGAACACCTCACACTCGCTGTTTAAAATCCCGCAAAGAGCCCTCAATCTGTTATGGGCGAGGCTCGACCACTCAAAACATTCTTAAGCAGGCAGCCCAGACCAAAACTTTGCAATTTGTTTCGTTAAGTGTACAACGAGAATTACTCTGAGTAAGATAGCAAGGTTGCCTACTAGATTTTAAAACACACAAAAACTGTACTCATAAAATTAATGAAACAATGAAAACAATGAAACACAAAGAACACATTAAAGAACCCCTATAAAACTCAACCTATCCAGCTAGACTTAATTTAACTATTCTGAACATACACAATAGTCTCAATAAGCAAACTCCCTTTAAAACCCAGTATAAATGGAACACCAGTTTGAAGGTGAAGGTCAGCAAAGAGAGAGAGAGAGAGTTTCCACACAGCTCCCTATTGAACTTTCAATATCAAAACTCAACTGAAAACTTCTCAGCTCAGCTCAGCTAGTTCAGGTAAAGGAGCTGACCACACTCCTTTCATTATACAGGTCACTTCTAAAGCATGACCACTTTGTCCTGAAGTTCCATCTGTTTATATAGAAACAAACATCTCTGAAAATCCTTTTCATCTCTGTACCAAACCAAACTGACTGGAGTCAGGTCCTGTTTTATTGCCCCTACAATCAAGGGCAGTCTCTTTGAGCCAAGGAACAGCCTTGAGAAAGCCAAAGGGACTAGCTTTTTTGACAGAGAAGACAGGCTAGTGTTCTCTATGGAGATCACAATCTGGTGGGAATGGTTAACTCTATCAGAGGGTGACTGCTGACAGATCTGTGAACAACATGATGCTTAGTGCAGGGTCACACAACTGCACATTGAGGCGGTGAGAGTTCATTCAGAACCTGGAGCTCTCTCAGCCATCATGGTGGGGGTGTCCACAGAACTATGTAAGCTATCATAGAATGATAGAATCCTACAGCACGGAGACAATCCGTTTAGCCCAAACTGCTTCATGCTGACAAAAATGTCCACCCATGCTAACCTCATTTCTCTGCTTGGTCCATATCCTTCTTAACATTTCCTATCTATATATTTGGCCAAATGTGATGACGTGTATCGCGGAAAACACGTTATATTTGACGCTATCAACGTTTTTTTTGGAAATAATGAGCATTACTTCATAACGGTCAAGTTTTAATACAATCAGTTTTTTTTTATTCTTTTGTAGAGATACAGCTTAAACACTCATTTCCTTCACAGTCTCCTCATGGTACCATCACTGCAGGGATAGTGTGGTGAAACTCCATTACACTGTCACTCTGTAGCAAGGAGATCATTCATTATAAAGGAGAGAAAATCTGTTCACAGTGACAAAGTACTGTCTCAATCACACTTTAAAACTGCAGGAAGGTGTCATCACACTTATACATTCGTCATTTTGCAATGAACGATACCACACGTTTACTGTGCTGATTACTTACTGCTCCACATGAATTCTGTCAGTGGCTCATGACCAAGGACATCCAGCTCCTTTTCACCAAGAGCACTTCCCATTATCTCGCTGTATAAATACAAAACGAGAAGGATGGCATATTTAGCCAAATCATTTCTTTGCCTTATGAAGAAAAGCGACACGAAAAGCACCATCACTATTGTCAGTGGAGATGCTGAGGAGGAGATGTCTAGCTGTATTATCTCCGAAATATTAGT
>NW_025214305.1:0-1438 GCF_004010195.1 Chiloscyllium plagiosum | reverse complement strand
TATAGAAGATGGTATTAATAGTAACATTAGCAAATTTGCTGATGATACTAGGCTGGGTGGCAGGGTGAAATGTGATGAGGATGTTAGGAGATTACAGGGTGACCTGGACAGGTTCAGATGCATGGCAGATGCAATTTAATGTGGATAAATGTATGGTTATCCACTTTGGTGGCAAGAACAGGAAGGCAGATTACTACCTAAATGGAATCAATTTAGGTAAAGGGGCAGTACAGAGAGATCTGGGTGTTCTTGTACACCAGTCAATGAAGGTAAACATGCAAGTATAGCAGGTAGTGAAGAAGGCTAATAGCATGCTGGCCTTCATAACAAGAGGGATTGAGTATAGAAGCAAAGAGGTTCTTTTGCAGCTGTACAGGGCCCTGGTGAGACCACACCTGGAGTACTGTGTGGAGTTCTGATCTCCAAATTTGAGGAAAGACATTCTGGCTACTGAGGGACTGCAGCGTAGGTTCACGAGGTCAATTCCTGGAATGGCGGGACTACTTTACGCTGAAAGACTGGAGCGACTGGGCTTGTATACCCTTGAGTTTAGAAGACTGAGAGGGGATCTGTTTGGAGACATATAAGATTATTAAAGGATTGGACACTCTGGAGGCAGGAAACATGTTTCCACTGATGGGTGAGTGCCGAACCAGAGGACACAGCTTAAAAATACAGGATAGACCATTTAAGACAGAGATGAGGAGAAACTTCTTCACCCGGAGAATGGTGGCTGTGTGGAATGCTCTGCCCCAGAGGGCAGTGGAGGCCCAGTCTCTGGATTTGTTTAAGAAAGGGTTGGATAGAGCTCTCAAGGATAGTGGAATCAAGGGCTATGGAGATAAGGCAGGAACAGGATACTGATTAAGGATGATCAGCCATGATCATATTGAATGGTGGTGCAGGCTCAAAGGGCAGAATGGCCTACTCCTGCACCTATTGTCTATTGTCTATTGACGCACACCAATGTGACACACACCAACCTGACACATACCAACCTGACACACACATGACTGCCATGCACCAGGCTGCCTTCACTGTCATTGGTCAAATTCCTTGCAGAACCCCAACAAATACATTTGGAACATGGGCCACAGTGGTTTAAAATGAAGGGGTTTACCTCCTGCTCTAGGGCAATTACGGATGGTTAATAAATGCTGGCCTTTGCAACAACAACCATGGCCTGAGGATGAAGGAGTCCTCCTCACAGCAATCAGAGGATGCTGTCTTTGAATATGATTGAGAATGGCTGCTTCGTGAAAAGGTCAATTTGTTGCTGATTGATTTCTCAACTTCAACTTCCCCCAACTCTCACCACCCTATCATATTGGAAAGCAAATTAATTTCCAAAGCAGAGCAAGCTCTCAATGGGTAGAATGCTGCAGATTCCACTAAGACGTAACTGCAAGCAAACCAAACATATTCCATAGCCTGGTGT
>NW_025214304.1:35890-41390 GCF_004010195.1 Chiloscyllium plagiosum | reverse complement strand
GGAGTCTGAGACGGTACAGGTAAATTTGAGGTCTGGGTGGAAGGTGTTAGTAAAGTGGATGAACTGTTCAACCTCCTTGTGGGAGCACGAGGCAGAGCTGATACAATCATCGATGTAGCGGAGGAAAAGGTGGGTGGTGGTGCCAGTGTAGCTGCGGAAGATGGACTGTTCCACTTATCCAACAAAGAGGCAGGCATAGCTGGGGCCCATGCGGGTGCCCATTGCTACTGCTTTGGTTTAGAGGACGTGGGAGGATTGGAAAGAGAAGTTGTTCAGCGTGAGGACCAGTTCAGTCAGTCGAAAGAAGGTGTCAGTGGAAGGGTACTGGTTAGTTCGACGGGAAAGGAAGAAGAGGAGGGCTTTGAGGCCTTCGTGATGGGGGATGGGTGTGTATAGGGACTGGAAGTGGCGGTGGACATGAGCACGTGAAGCTATTCTGTGGCACCAGTGACATGAATGGTAAAGGCCCGGTCATAGAGTCATAGAGTCATGGAGATGTATGGAAACACACTCTTCAGTCCAACCCGTCCATGCCGACCATATATCCCAACCCAATCTAGTTTCACCTGCCAGAACCCGGCCCATATCCCTCCAAACCCTTCCTATTCATATACCCATCCAAATACCTTTGAAATGTTACAATTGTACTAGCCTCCACCACTTCCTCTGGCAGCTCATTCCATACATGCACCACCTTCTGTATGAAAACGTAGCCCCTAGGTCTTTTTTATATCTTTCCATTTTGAACCTAAACCTATGTCCTCGAGTTCTGGACTCTCCGACCCAAGGAAAAAGATTTTGTCTGTATATCCAAGCACATGAAATGCTGAGACAGTGAGTGCTTCTGTTCAAAGGGTGGAAGGAATATTGATCTCAATTTATTACATTATTAAGATTGAGCAGCAGCATTAACCCACACTGAGAATTGTCTCAGAGGAAGCGCGCTGGAGCCTTAAGTGAGAGGTCGACATATTGAAAGCATTCTCAGAGATTTTCCTTAACAAAGCGATATTTTGTTGCTTTGACAGTAAGAACTGCTTTTGCTCACATCGTCTCCACATCAGTCTCTCGCTCCAGTAAACACTCCAATCCAGCATACATTGCTTCCATTCCAACACAGAAACGCGTCCTTTTCTCTCTCCTTCTGGGATAATCTGAATTGACAATGTCATTCTTTGAATGGAGAAATGTAGCAGGGAGTTGTTAGTGCAGCGGCGATCTATTGGGCTAGTAATCTTTGGAGACTGGAACGTGACAGCTGCTGTTCGTTAAATTCGATCAATAAAATCTGAAAAACAAACTCAATCTCAAGAACAGAGACAATAATTTTATGTTACTGAAAACTCATTCATTCATATCCCTTCGAAAGGAGAATCTGCCGACCGTAACGAGTCCTGTCAACATGTGACTCCAGACCCACAACCATGTGGTTCCCCCATGAATGCCCTCTGACTCAGTTCAAGGTGAATTAAGAATGAACAACAAATGGTCTTCAGACCAATGATAGCCACATTCCATGGGAGAATAAGGAATAATAAAAATACATGAACAACGGGGAAAATGTGAATCGTGTCTGTGTGGACTCGAATTCAACTGTTTATCCATCGAAATAGACAAAAGGATACCCGCAGCGCCAAGAAGTCAGGGCCATAGGGTGACTGCAAGAAGGGATTCAATTCCCTGCTGAGGTGTAAACTCACTTGCTCAGTCACAATGCGCACAGGTCATTCACCACTCCGATATGTGAGAAGTGATCACTCAGGAGACCAACTGACAGAGTCACCAGCAAGTTAACAAATGACAGCAGGAGTTCGATTTTGCCGTTATTGAATCTGTTAATCTTAACCAGCAATGAACCATGTTTGGATGCCTGTTTCCAGTAGAATTCCATTGTTTTCTGATGTAGACCAATGATTTAGACTTCGTTGTAGAAGCCATGATTTACAAGTTTGTTGATGATTCAACAATTGGTCGTGTAGTTGACTATGGTGAAGAATGCCAGGGACTGCAGGGATGTATCAATCAGGTGGAAAGGTAAAATGCTGAATGGAATTGAATCCAGACCAAAGAGTATTAATGGATTTTTGGAGAAGAAACAATAACAGTGAGTATTCTGTGTGGTGTAGACGTAAAAAGAGATCTTGGAGTGGACATTCACGATCGCTGAAGATCAATGGACAGGGGGGTCAGTTGGACAGAAGTGCGTAGTGTAGATCCTGGAGATCAGAATCAAGATTAGAGTGGTTCTGAAGAAGCACAGCAGGTCAGGCAGCATCCGAGTTGCAAAAAGAAATCATGTTTCGGGCAAAAGCCCTTCATCAGCACTATAATTGGGAGCCTCAAGGGTGGAGAGATAAACGGGACAGCTGGGTCTGGGAAGAATTGAGCTGACAGTGCTGCAGCTGGATGGAGGTGGGGTTAAAGATGATAGATCGGAGGTGAGGGTGGAGCGGATAGGTGGGAAGGAAGGTAGACAGGTGGGACATGTCAGTAGGATGGTGCCAAGCTAGAAGGCTAGAACTCGGCGTAGGCGGGCGTGGGGAGAAGCGTAATCTGGTGAATACCACATTGATGCCCTGGGGTTGAAGGTCACGATGTGAAAGGTGAGGTGTCGAATGATGAGGGAATGGCGGTGGAGGAGGCCCAGGACCTGCATGTTTTCGGGAGAGTGGGTGGGGATGTAGTTGATGTGTTTCGCCATGGGGCGTTGGGGTTGAATGTTGCGAATGTCCTGGAAATGTTCTCTGAAGCGCTCTGCGAGAAGGTGTCCGATGGTCCCAATGTAGAGGAGACTGCATTGGGAGGAAAGGATGCAATAAATGACGTGTGTGGAATTGCAGATGCACATTTGATGAATGTGGATGGCTCCATTGGAGCTTTGGAGGGGGAAGATGTGGGTGCAGGTTTAGCAATTCCTGCTGGAGGGGGAAGATGTGGGTGCAGGTTTAGCAATTCCTGCGCTGGCGGGGAAGGTGCCAGGAGGGGAGGGTGGGTCATTGGAGGGCGAGGACTTGACAAGGTAGTCGTGGAGGAAACAGTCTTTGTGAAAAGTGGATAGTGGTGGGGAGGGAAATATATCCCTCGAGGTCAGTGTTGGTGACATTTTTTTACAACGCCACTGAGTCCCACAGCTATCTGGATCCCACCTTACTTCTTGCGCAAGTGTTATCCTGTATTCCCAATTCCTCCACCTCAAACGCATCTGCTCCCAAAGGACCAGTTCCACGACAGAACACAGCAGATGTCCTTCTTATTTAAAGACCGGAACTTCCCCTCCTTTGTGGTTGAAGATGCCCTCCAACGCATCTCATCCATGTCCCGTTCCTCCGCCTACAAAGCCCACACCTCCAACCGCAACAAGGTTCTCATCTTCTATCACACCAACCTCCACATAAATCACATCATCCGCTGACAGTTTCACCACCTCAAAACGGACCGCACCACTATCCACTTTGTGCCAAGACCATTCGCTCCGTGACTGCCTAGTCAAGTCCACACCCTCCAATGACGAAGCCTTTCCTCTTGGAACCGTCCCCTGTCATTGCAGGAACTGCAAAACCGGCGCTCACATGTACCCCCTCACTTCCGTCCAAGGCTCCAAAGGAGGCTTCCACATCCATAAAAGGTTCACCTGCACTTCCACACATGTCATTTATTGTATCCGTTGCTCCCAATGGGGCCTCCTCTAAACTGGGGAGACTGGATGTCTTCTCGCAGAGCACTTCAGAAAATATCTCCAGGACACCCGCAAGAATCAACCCCAGCGCGCCTTGACCAAACATTTCAACTCCCTCTCCCACACACCCGAGGACATGCAGGTCCTGGGCCTCCGCCATCGCCTCTGCCTCACCACCCGAGGCCTGGAGGAAGAAAGCCTCATTTTCCGCCTTGCGACCCTTCAACGCCATGGCATCAATTTAGACTTCAACAGTTTCCTCATTTCCCCTCTCTCTAACTTTCCCTAGTTGCAACTTCTCGCTCAACGCCGTCCTCCTGACCTGTCCCACCTATGCATTCTCATTCCCACCTATCCACTCCACCTTATTCTCTGACATATCACGTTCACCCCCCACCTCCATCCACTTACTGCGCTCTCAGCTACCTTCTCCCAAGCCCCAACCCCTCCCATTTATCTCTACATCCCATATGCTCGCAGTCTCATTTCAGATAAAGGGCTTTTGCCCGAAACGTTCATTTTTCTGCTCCTCAGATGCTGCTGGACATGCTGTGCTTCAACATCACTCTAATCTTGAGGGGAATCAGTTGATTGAGAGGGTATTCGGATATTTTCTATTATTGAACACAGGCTGTGGATGATAGTAAAAATTTAGCAACCAATAGTTTAGGGAACAGCTAAAGGACTCAGCACGAGTCTGGTCAACGCATAAAGCAACAGCTTTTTTTTATAAATTGTAAGATAAAAGATGAATAGCTGAAATATGCAATGTTGCCCATCAAGACCGTTTCACCATTCAATGAGTTTATCACTGATTCCTTTCCAAGTTAGGGTGCTATGTGCCTTCGAGGGTAACTTGCAAATGGTGACGTTTCGTTGCATCTTCCAACATTGTCCTTATAGTCAGTGCAGCTGTAAACGGGCGGCTGTGGCTTGCTTCTGTCGTGTAGTGGTCATCACGTTCGCCTCATAAGCCACAACTCTCCCAGTTCAGAACTGGGCAGAAACTGTTATGTTCTTCACCTGCAGCCTTTCACATGGATTAAAACGGAGCTTTCTTGCTTGCTTTCCCATCTGCAAACCAGCCTTCGAATTTGCTTGAATAAATCTGCTCTCATAATAAAATGTAATGCAACTCCATTTAATTACTGTGCAAAGCATTGTAAAGTTTTTCTCCAACTGGTTCTGATCATATGCCATTCTGTTTGAGAGTGTAGTTATCGAGTTCTGATCCTTCCACGAAAAGCAGTACCGGATTTGCATTGCTTGCGCAGGCGGCCCGTTTCCAAGACAGGGAAGAAGCTGATCCGCTGGTGTCACAGCGCACCACGGATTCCTGAACTAGTCTGTCTGTCAAATGTACCCCCAAAGTCGTCTATGAAGGACATCATTTGGAAGCTGTCTGTCGTTATTCAATGTGCGAGACTTGTCACCAGAGGTCCTGAATCATGTTTTGGAGCAGTTCGCACGTTCGTGGCTCATTCAGTTCGCAACAGCAATGAAAGAAATTACACTCTCAGAGGAACCTCTGGACCTGTGCTTTCATAGCGTCGCGAGATCTAACCACGTTGGAACTGAAACGGAGGAATCGACAGAGAGGCTACAGAATGACACCGCATCTATTTGGTTTTCTTTAAATCACTGACGAGCAGGAAAATGTAAACTGGGAGGGCGAGTGGAGAAGTGAGGCAATTGCAGCTCTGGTGAAATTCCTTCTTTGTGATTCACTCAGCAACCAGAGACGTGTGAAGGTGACTCAGGCGTGAGAGCTCTCCACATCGAGAACAAAAAAACAATCAAGGGCAGGTAGCACCTCTTCCGGAG
>NW_025214304.1:26434-30016 GCF_004010195.1 Chiloscyllium plagiosum | reverse complement strand
TCCTACCACAATTTCTCCACACTTTTCTGGACATTCTATCCTCGCTTTACATCATTATGCACTTTTTGACTCAAGGTGAATTCTCTTTAGCAGTACCTTTTCTGGAAATAGTCCTTCTGGAGTATATATCTCCTGATCGTTCAGCATCACAGACTAAGAGGGTCCTGTGTCCCTTAATACTGCATCCTCTTGACATGCTCTATGTCTGTAAACTTTCCCTTTGCAGGTATATTTTCTAAGCAGATCTGCCACTTCCTCTTTAACAAACCTCTGATCAGCTTATACACTCTGATGCAGCTTTCTAGCTTCCACTGTGCTTTCTGTTACCACCCCAACAAAACTTCCAAGCTTATCCTGTTTTCCTGCATCTGTATTTTTTTTCCTGAACCCTCCAATGCAGTGATTTCATGTGACCTAATTTATTGCAATGAAAGCACCGGACCTTTTAAACTTCTTTGTTTCCTTCAAGTGTTTACTTTTTAGCCTGTGCGAAATTATCCTTATGACCTTCTTCGAGATCTACCTTTCCCTCCCACGTGAGGATGCTCTTTGCCCCAGTTTCTATCCCTCATGGACTGAAATTGATTCCAAATGCCAAACCATGTTTTATGGACCAATTCATAATCATCCGCCACTTCAGCTGCCAGCCTTGCCGTTTTAACCTCGACTCTTCCGAATGTTTGCACTATGTCAGGCAGTGAATCTTTGAACTCGTCCAAAGTAATTGTCTCTCTTACAGCATTGTAAAGCTCTTTTCTAGCTATCAAAGTTACTTTGTTTGATCCTTTCAAACTCAATATATGCTTGATCAGGATCCCTCCTTGTATTCCTGAAATGTTGTCTGTCGGATTCTGGCACAAACTCATATGCACTTTTTTTTACCTCTTCATACACCCCAGATCCCTCATCTGTTAGTGGTGCATTGCGAATACTTGCCGAACTCAACCTACAAGGTTTGTTTGGATCAACAAAACCCACATTGTCACTGGCCAGTGCAATTGTTTAGCCTCTTTTTCAAATGAAATGGAAAAGGTTTCCATATCCTACTCATCAAACTTAGGCAAGGACTGGATATATATATCAGGCTTTTTACTACCATGGTTTTGTTCATCCTCACTCTGTCCTTCACTAAGCTCACCATCAGCCTTCACCCCCATCCTTTTAAGCTGACTTTCCATCCTAAGTGTCCATCTCTGAAGCACAAACCCTCTGTACTTTTCTTTCTCTCCTGCTAAGGACATTCATTGTTTTTGCTTTCCTCTGATAAAGCTATTCATTCTCTTTCTTTCTCTTCTGATTTTAGCCGTACCTTAAACTGCTTCATTTACCGTTTAACTCAAGCTGCGCCATTTAAATAGATGTTTGCTCATCTCTACAGATCCTGATGGAGTTTCCAGCAAATTAGAATGCTAAGATGCTGCTGCAAGCATCTCATCTTTCCTCACGTTAGGGGTTAGCTTCAACACACGCTTTTCTACTAATTCCCACAACTTGGACTTATGTGCATTTTGTTAAAAACCCCAAGGTCACATTTTCAACCTCCAAAACATCCTTGATTCTTGCAAGTGCCATTGCTGCCTAAAGCTCTGTGTCCCCACCAAATCAACACACGGAATAGGAGACACTAATACTTGCCACTCGCTGCCTAAATCCCGCAAATGGCCTCAATTCTGTTATGGAACAGGCCCGACCCTACAGAACATTTTAAGCAACTAGCCCAGACCGTAACTTTGTTATTTCTTAAAAGTTATTGTAGAATGGATCTTTCTTGAGTGAATTAGCTGGTCAGATTGCCGGGTTTTAAACAAATAGCATTTATTTACCAAATTACCGAATGAAACACAAGAAACTCGAAATAGAATACCTGAATAACTGATCCTATATAAACCCAACAGGCTATCCAGACTTTTGGATCCTGTTCCAAATACTTGCAACAATCCCAATAAGCAAACCCCTTTGCACCAAGAGTAAAACTGACACAAAGGCTGACAGGTTATAAGGTCAGAAGGGCAGATGGATGGGGAGAGCGTCCCGTTCCAACAGTGACCCTGACTTAACTAACTCCAGAACCGATCAGACTCGTCCAATTAGAGAGTTGGTCACGTCCTCTTGATTATACAAGTTTCCTATTAAAGACGAGAAAGCCTTCTTGCTGAGGCATTACCTGTTAGATATAAACAAAAGGATCCCAATGAAACTTTCAAAGTTCAGACATATTGGGATCTTGGTTCATTTAGACCGTCTTTAAAAAATTAAAGTCAACATAACCTTGGAAAAGGACCGGTTTTGTGACAATATGCCACATATGGCTTTGGACTGAATTCAATACATGCAAATCTTACTGCTTTGAAGCCAATAAAGCGTATTCAAGCGTTTGTGAGTTTATATAAAACAAAGCTGAATCAAATTATGTGTTGAAGGTTCAACATTGTTTTATTAGAGCAAAGAGAAGAATGTCCAGACAGATCCACACTTCCTGTGTATGGTCAGGAAAAATATACCCAGTGAGAATCTATTGGCTGGCGTCTGGTCTAGTTGAGGAGAGATCAGCACTTTCACGACATCTAGATTTTGTATTTTGTGGGTGGCTGTGTTGGGGGGGGGGGGGGGGGGAGGGGCTGTGTTCAGGTGGTTACAGCATTGCAAACGGACAATACAGCGGAATCATCTAGCCTGTGATAAGGAAACATCCATCATCTCCCTCACAACTAACTTCACGAGAACAATTGGTGATGGGAGATGTGATCAATAGTCAGCAATATCAACATTCGATCAAATCCAGTTATTATTTATACCATACTGAAAGGGGTTAACTGGATTTGTTTGCTCAGTGAATGTTATTGATGTCAGTCTCCATGGATCCTAATGATGTCGCTGGATGGTTTCCCTCTTCTATTAGTAAGGAGCTTCTTGCAATAATTTATCCCATTGTATCAGCAGATACATCACCTTCAACGCTAACAGGAATCAGCAGTTGCAGAAACAGGGAGAGGAGAGGTCAGAATCTGAGAGTAGACTGGAATGTTCTAACAATGGATCAGAATCTGAGATCAGTAGACTGGAATGTTCCAACAATGGTTCAGAATCTGAGAACCCTACGATGGAAGGCTGCAACACTGGACAGGAGTTTATCCTCTGGTCTTTTAATGGTTTCCAGGTTTTGGGACATATTACCATTCCGGATATACGGTGTACTGCTGATTATCCAGGCTGGTTACTATCCCATGCTTGCTATTGTTGGTGTTCCTGGTAAGTCTCCCCTTCTCTATCTATTTATCAATCCCATAAGCCATGGTGAACTTCAGTGCTATTTCTGTTAACTATATTTGGCAAAGTTGGAAACTACTATCTTCACTTTCAAATGCAAGTCCATTCATTACCACAAATTTCAAAAACGCCCACACCCCGCCCTTACACACATCTGAGGACAAGACTGTTCAAAATCCGGAAATATCTATTTGCCCTGAATTGATTTATGTATTCACATTCTCTCCATCATCAAACAGACCCACCACCAGCTCCATGGTAACCCCATTCCACAGCTTGACGTTTGTGCAGTTGCTAAATACACCATTATACATG
>NW_025214304.1:24038-25181 GCF_004010195.1 Chiloscyllium plagiosum | reverse complement strand
ACAGCTAGGCCAGCCCCTCCTCAGCGTCTCCAAACATCTACAATGGCAGTAGTGATGTTGCTGATGGCGTGGCTGTGCTGGAAGTATAACGTTTCGCAGGGCAAAGAAATTACTTGGTAAAACATACCATCCTTCTCATTTTGTATTTATGAGAAGGTGAGATGATGGGAAGTGCTCTTTGTGAAAAGGAGCCGAATGTCCTTGGTCATGAGTCACTGACAGAATTCATACAGAGCAGCAAGTAATCAGCACATTATATTTTATCATGTCCTTCATTGAAAAATGATTCAAATATAAGCGTGAAGACACCTCCCTGCAGTTGTAGACAGATCTTGAGACAGCACGTGGGGTACTGTGAACAGATTATCTCTCCATTATAAGGAATGATCCTCTTGTCTCAGTGAGATACTGTTAAGGAGTTTCACCAGACTAATCTCTGCAGTGATGGTACCATGAGGAGAGTGTGAAGGAAATTAGTGTTTAATCTGTAATGCTGCAAAAGATTAAAAAGTGATTGCAATAAAACTTGAGTGTTTTGAACCAGGACTCATTATTCACAAAACAAAACAACGATATCGTGAAATATAACGTGTTTTCCTGCAGTATATGTTTTCATATGTGTACAAATACGTTGATAGGAAAGGTTAAGCAGGATATGGGCCAAGTGCAGGGAAATGGAATTAACATGAATGGACATTTTGGTTGGCATAGTCCAATTTAGGCTAAAGAGACTTTCTCCCTGCTGTTAAACTCTATGGCTCTCTGAGAGTTTACACTCTCTGTGGAGACCCCATGTTGATTGTGAGAGAGCTACAGATTCTGAATGAATTCTCACCATCTCAACGTACAGCTGGAGTGAGACACTCCACTAAGCATGATGTTGTTCACAAACATCAAAAGTTTCTGATCTCCATGCAGAAGACGAGCCTGTCTTCTCGGAGATGGCAGATGCCTCCTTATTACTTGGGACAAGCCATCTGGTGTGCTCCTCTCCATCAGCAAATCACATTAATGTAACACGTGTAAGCATTAGCAATGGTGCCAGGAGGAACAACTTGCGCTCGTCTGTCTGTGCAGACTCTGCTTCATCGGTTTGTCGTGTTGCAGCATCAATGACATCCTCCTATTTCATTGAACAGTTTG
>NW_025214304.1:21082-23813 GCF_004010195.1 Chiloscyllium plagiosum | reverse complement strand
TCTCCCTGCTGTTAAACTCTATGACTCTCTGATAGTTTACACTCTCTGTGGAGACCCCATGTTGATTGTGAGAGAGCTGCAGATTCTGAATGAACTCTCACCATCTCAACGTACAGCTGGAGTGAGACACTCCACTAAGCATGATGTTGTTCACAAACATGTCAGCAGATACACTCTGATAGAGTTGGCTATTCCTCAAAGTTTCTGATCTCCATGCAGAAGACGAGCCTGTCTTCTCGGAGATGGCAGATGCCTCCTTATGACTTGGGGCAAGCCATCTGGTGTGCTCCTCTCCATCAGCAAATCACATTAATGTAACACGTGTAAGCATTAGCAATGGTGCCAGGAGGAACAACTTGGGCCAGTCTGTCTGTGCAGTCTCTGCTTCATCGGTTTGTCGTGTTGCAGCATCAATGACATCCTCCTATTTCATTGAACAGTTTGGAGGGGCTGAATGGTCTCTTCTTTTCACGTGTCAGTGTCTCGAGGGGTTGTATGTCCTCCTCTTCATCCCAGGGAAGAGGTTCACTATTGGGTGACACATGGTAGCTACTAACCAGCGTGTTTTGCCGACTAGACTCCTTATCATCCTGTGTAATAATAGACAAACAGGAGGCTGGAAGAACACAACAGACCAGGCAGCATCAGGAGGTGGAGAAGTCAATATTTACGGTATAACTGCTCTTCAGAATTGGGGGTGGTCGTAGGGGAGCTGCAGATAAAGAGAGAAGGAAATGGTCGGGGCTGGGGAGAGCAGTGGAAGAGGAATTTAAATGGATGGTGACTGGGAGCTCACATCTGTCCCATTGGGCTCGGCTGTGTTGATTGGGAAAATGCGCCCTTAGTTTATGTTTGGTCTCTCCAGTGTAGGGAAGACCACATCGGAAGCACCTGATGCAGTACACTAGGATTGAAGGGAGGCAGGTGAATCTCTGTTTCACCTGGAAGTTCTGTTTGGGGCGCTGGATGGAGGTGAGGTCGATTGTGTGCCAGCAGTTGATGCATCTTTTCCGCTTGTAGGGGCGGTTGTCAGTGCGGATTGGAGGGTTTGTTGGGGAGTGTGGCACGAACCAAAGATTAGCAAAGGGAATGGTCCTTGTGGAAGATGTGCCAGCTCTTGGGATCCAACGTAGTTTACTGTATCTGGTGCTCCCGATGTGGTCTTCTCTACATCGGCGATCCCAAATGTAAACTAAGGGGATGTTTTGCTGAGCATCACAGCTGGGCCCGTAAGGGCTGAGCAGACCTCCCAGTCACTGCCTATTTCAATTCCCCCTCCCAAGCCCTTTCCAACGTGGCAATCCTTGACTTCCTCGAATGCCACAATGAAGCAAACCGCAAATTGGATGAACAACACTTCACCATTCGCCTGGGCAGCCTACAACCTGGGGGATTCAACATTGAGTTCTCTAATTTCAAATAACCTCCCCTCCAATCCCCCAAAACATTTCCAGCCCCTCCTCCTCCCTTCCATTCCTCTGATCAGCCCTTCTTCCATATCCCAACTGGATGTATTCCTCCCATGGACCAACCCGGTCATAACCTGTACTTTTTTTTCACCTATCGCAACCTCACCATCCTGTCTCCAACTCCCCCACCCCTCCTCTTTAAGCACTCTCCCTCACACGCACTCTCTCTCACACGCACCCTCTCTCACACGCACTCTCTCTCACACGCACTCTCTCTCACACTCCCAGACCTGGAGAAGGCTTTTACTCAGGTCGTTGACTTCTCACCTCCTGATGCCGCCTCTCTTTTTGTGTTGTTCCGGCGTCCTGACTGTCTACTTTGAATTCTAACATTTGCAGATTAAAAAAAAATCTCAGAGAGTGAATGGGCGGTGTCTCTTCTTATCGAATAGTTTCGATGGGCCGAATGGCTTTCTCACATTCCAATGAAACCAGCTTGAAATGCTGCATGAGTTCCTCTTTCTGTACTGTGGAAATGTTCAGGGTCCAGCAGTGCTACCACACGAATGATACCTGCACGTTAACAGCATGAGCTTGAATATTGTCCAGGTTTTGATGCTTTATGTGAACTTCACTGAACATCTTCATTTCTGATCGAATGACGGAAGGAAAGACATTGATGAAGCAGCTGAAGATATTTGTGCTGAGGAAGCTACCCTGAGGATCATCCACAGAGCTATCCAGGGACTGAGAGGATTGATGTCCACAAGACTCATTGTGTTCTGAATGACTCCCCACAACCAGTGTGGAGTTTCCAGCTGATTCCTATTAAGTTCAATCTTGTTCCAACCCTTTGAAACCTTGCTCATTCAAATCTTGATGTAATGTCAGGGCCAGTCACTCTGACGCTGTGTTCATATTTTTACTCATGTAAATAGGCCAAGGTATATGTGTGAGGGTTCTTTCCTTCTCTCAGAGGATAGTAATTGTTGGTGCCTCTCTATCCCAGACAGTTGCATCCCTGAAATGATTGGGAGGGGGTGAGGAGGGTGTCAATTAATTTTGAGAGAGTCGAGGGCTACAAAGATTTGAGCATGAAATAGAAATTGCTGCCAAGAGGAGATCAGCTCTGACCTTACTGAAGGAAAGGACAGGTTTCAGGAGCTAAATAGCCTTGTGTTATTCCAACATTCCCCAGAGTCCAGTCAGTTTGTGTCCTCTTCCATTTCCTGTGTTACTGACCTGACGTAGTTGAATAGATGGATCCTGTCGCTGCATAACAGGATACTGGTGCTGCATGATCTATTCTCGGTACAATTGTA
>NW_025214304.1:18399-20912 GCF_004010195.1 Chiloscyllium plagiosum | reverse complement strand
CAACCTAGTCAACCTTCCTGGTCACGTCATCAAATAACTTTAAGAAATTTTTGAAGCATGATCTCCCACACGCAAAGTCATTTCAATATTTCTAATCAACCCTTGTCTTTCCAAATTAATGTACATCTTATCCTTCAAACTTTTCTCAATTTTAACAGATGTTAAACTCACTGTTCATAGTTTCAAGGCATTGTTTTCAATCATTCTTAAGTAAGGGCACAATGTTTGATATCCTCCTGCCTTCCAGGATCTAACTCTGGTTAATGATGACCAAATCATTAGCCAGGTCCCACGCAAATGCTTCTCTAGCCCATTGCAGTGTTCTTGGATATATCTGGTAAGGGACGTGAGATTTATCCAACCTCAAGCATTCTATTACGTCCAGTACCTCCTCTACTGTGATCTGGACTGTCCCTAAGAAATCACCACGAACTTCGCCAAGTTCCTAAGTATTCATGTCTTTCTCCATGTTAAACACATCGGAGAAATTTCCGTTGATGATCTCGCCCATCTCTTATGGTTCCACACATACATATCATTTTGGTCTTTGAAGGGTCCTATTTTCTGACTAGTTATTGTTTTTCCTTTAATATACTGAATGTACCATTTTGGATTCATCTTAATCTTCTCAGCCAAGGCTCTTTCATGTCCCCTTTTCACACTACTGATTTCCTTCTTCAGTAAATTCCTGTATCCCTTATGTACCTCCAAGGATTCACTTGATCCCAGAAGCCTGTAACGGAGCTGTTTTTTTTTACGTTTCGGGCACAGGCCCTGAAGAAGGACCTGTGCCCGAAACGTCGAATCTCCTGTTCCCTGGAAGCTGCCTGACCTGCTGTGCTGTTCCAGCAATAAAGTTTCAACTTTGATCTCCAGCATCTGCAGACCTCACTTTCTCCTTGAACTCCAGTATCTCACGTTCAAAGGACTCCCACCTGCCAGAAGTCCCTTTGCAGGCACCGAACTATTCCAGCAAACACCTGCAAACTCCTACCTAATTCCATATAAATTCGTCTTGCCCCGATTTAGAACTTGAAGCTGTGGATTAGTTTTGTCTCCCACCCTAAATATGTGAAAATTAATAGAACTATAGCCATTGGCTCCATTGTGCTCCCACACTGTCACCTCCGTCACCTGTTCTGTCTTATTTCCTAAGAGTAGGTCGAATTTTGCCCCTTCCTGAGTAGGCCCTACTACATACTGCTTGAGGGAATTTTCCTGGCGCAGTTAACGGATTCCACCCCACTAAATCCCTTAATGCGCTGGAAGTGCCAGTCAATGTTATAAAAATTAAAATCCCCAATTATGACAATCCTTTTGCTTTTGCATGTCCCACATTTCTGCCAGTATATTAATTACTCTAATTCCTGGTGACTATTTCGGGGCCTATAGTACAGCCCCTATAACATCACCATACACCTTCCTATTTATTAGCTCCATCCACAAATCCTCGCTGTTTGATCCTTCAGTTATTTGAAATCTGTGTTACTCCCCTAACTCCCCCCCCCCCCTTTTCACCATCCCTCTCCTGCGTAAAGCAGCTATACCCTGGCACATTAAGCTGCCAGTCCTGTCCCTCTCTTAGCTATGTTTCTGTAATGCCTGTATCCCAGTCCCACATAGCTATCCATGCTCTGAGTTCTTCGGCCTTACCTTTCAGTCCTCTTGCATTGAAATAAAAGCATTTTAATAAAAACAGGCATTCTTGCTCCCTGTTGTGTTCCAGCCGGACCTGTCTTTTCACTTTACTGTTTCTGATTTACGGTATCTCCTTCCAGCCTCGCACTTGCCTCCATGCTCTTGAGGATCTCACCTCCTGCCAATCTCTTTTAAACCCTCCCTTGGAGCACGAGCAAACCTGCCTGCCAGGATATTGGACACCCCCCACCCCAACTCCCCCAGTGCATGTGTCACCTGGGCCTCTTGAACAGGTCAACTCTGTCACAGAAAAGACCCCAATGTTCTAAAAATCTGAGTGCCTTCCCCCTGCACCAATTCTTTAGTTATGCATTTATCTGCCATATCCTTCTCTTCTTACTTTCATGAGCTCATGAAACAGGAAGTACTCAGGGATTACCACTACGACGTTTTGGTTTTTAACTTTTCTCCGAGCTCTCTATAATCACACTGGAGGACCTCATTCCTATATCTACGTGTATCAGTTGTGATGCCAACGTGTACAATGACTTCTGGCTGTTCACCCTCCCTCTTGACAACGTTTTGCAGCCGCTCGGAGACTTCCTGAGACCTGGCACCTTGGACGTAGCACAACTTGCTGGATTCCCGTTTGAGGCCCCAGAATCTCCAAAGTGTCCCTCCAACAATCGACTCTCCTATCTCTAAGAAACTGTTTAAATTTACAGTTTCCCGCTATGCTCCAAAACCAGTGGTAGTACCACCAATTTGGCTACCGCTGCTTTCCCTTGAACGGTTGTTCCCTCCAACAGTATCAGAAGTGGTATACTTGTTTTCGTGGGGAATGGCCACAGGAGATAGCTGCACTCTCTGCCTAC
>NW_025214304.1:0-7840 GCF_004010195.1 Chiloscyllium plagiosum | reverse complement strand
GTAATCCCGCCATTCCAGGAATTGACCTCGTGAACCTACACTGCACTCCCTCAATAGCCAGAATGTCTTTCGCATAAGACAGTGATCAGAACTGCACCCATTTCTCCAGCTGTGGCTGAACCAAAGTTTTGTAAAGTTCCTATATAACTTACTTTCTCTTATAAACTGTCATGACTGATAAAGACAAATGGGCTCAATGCCTTCTTAACTATCCTATTAATTTGGCCTGTCACCTTCAGGGATCTATGGACAAACACCATGGGAGCTCTGTTCCGTTGAGTTCCCAAGTGCCATTCATTTGAGTACTTCTTGGTCTTGTTACTACTTCCAAAGTGCATCACCCCTCTCTTTTCATGGCTAAAATTCCATCTGCCACTGATCTGCCCATCTGACCAATCCGTTTATATTTTCCTGTTACCTAAGACCTTCTTCCTCACTGTCAACCACCTGACCAATCTGTGTCATTCACAACCTTATTGTTCTCCCCACATTTTCTTTATTTTCACATTTATTTATATCACAAACAATAAGGGACCCAGCATTGATCCCTATTCTACGGTTGAAGTTTGAAGATTTTTCTATAAGGCATTGTTAGAATTAATCTGTTTTCATTGGGTCCTTCTGAGCTTCGACCTTGATCTTTCACAGACATCTTTTCTGTAACATCCATCTGCTTGAAGCACGTGATTGAATGAACAGGTTGATAATCAGTCCAGCAGCCATTAGCTCTAGTTATTACACTGATGATACAGACATTTATATGATTCTGGCCACAATTGACCAGGTGCCAGTGTTTGCACCATGTGTGTAGCCTGATGTTTCATACTTGTCATTCTGACTGAACAAGGTATTGGTGACGATGTGCCAAGATCTGGAAACTTGGAAAGGAGAAGAATGTCATTGGAATTGACATTTCTAATTCCTTCCTTACAAATGTTTCTATTTCAGAGATTGGGATCTCTTCCAAATCTGGTGTTGAATATCTTTTCAACACTAGTGTTTATACTTTTATATGAAGAAAAAGCACACAATCAAGATACTCTAGTCTCAGGCATGAATATAAATACTGGCATGGACCTGTTAAACTGAATGGCTTGCTTCCATATTGAAACGTTCTATGAATTATAGCTTGAATCAGTAAGTGAAGGTAAGGATGGGAAAATTCTGATGTGTTAACAACAAGGATGCACAATTTAGGACTGGGGCATACCCTTCAGTTATCAACATGTTCAGAGAAATTACAGTGCTGATGAGGTCAGTGAAGTTGCCATCGAAGTTCTAGAAAGGGCCAAATACCTTGATGGAGTTAATGGCGAAGGCATCACCAAAGAAAAATGTGCTCTTCAATGTAAGAAGGAACCTGTATTCATACGGTCCCTGACCATATCTTTAGGACTTGCTGACACAATTTACATATTCTAAATTATTTTTTAAACTCGTCACTGCTACTATGTTGACAGACAGACCCTGCAATTTACATGGGTAAAATCTCACAAATAACAAAGAGATTAATGAATTGTTTTTGCTAGTGTTGGCTAAGGGAGAATACTGGCCAGACATCAGGAGAAGTGTTTGGTCTTCATCAGTTAGCATCACAATATCTTTTTTAATCATGCCAAAAGGCAGGTCACATTGTCCATATTAGAAAAAGACAGTTAGATTGCTGCTGTTTTGTGGTATTGTAATCAGAATCAATTTTAATGTGAATTACACAAAGTTTCATTCATTTATGGTATCAGTAAATAAATGGTTTAATGTTTAGTCTGTGCCTCTGACAAAGTGGCACCTACAGCGCTATGTGAATTAGTCAATTAGATTCATTCTGAAGTCCTGCTGTGGGGCTTGAGCTCCCTACCTCTCATTCAGGGAAAGGGAACCAGACACTGACGAAAACTGACATTCTGTGGATATGCTTTGCAAATCAAATGCAGCACCTGACTGTTTACAAAGATTGCACTGAGGTCTACACTGACGTAAATAAACTATATTACTTGTGATTGAGACAATAGATTAAGTCAGAACTTCTCCCTCCTCCCATTGTGGTGTCAATTCAGGACAGGATACAGTTCTATCACTCTTCAGTACCATATGTGAAGGAACAATATTCCCGTGTTAAATAATTATCCCAATGAGGATGCATTGCAATTTTCACGAGGGAATCCTGCTACTGCTAAGCCAACATCATAATGAAATTAATGACTGTATGGTCCAATTATAATCGCAGGTGAAATCCTTTCTATGCTGATAGGCGACAGTGTCACAAGTTGACTGCAGTAAATCCACGGTCCTGTTGCCTGCACGTGGCAGAACATTCATCTTGCATCTGTTAAATTCATAATAGACCCAAAGGGACAGAAACTTTCTCTGTTTTCCTCCCTTCCACATCAAACTTACTGTCATGTAATATTTCTGATGTCAAGAATCTCAACACTTTTCATTAGGAACACATCCTCTGGCCAGGATCAGTACATTGCTAATTACAAGTTAGCAGTCTGCCTTCAAATAATTGATGAATATATCTCTTTTTAAAACTCTGGTATGGATTAAAATGATATTTAACTTTTAGATTAATCCCCAAACTCCAGATTATAATCATTGCTGCCATTGTTAACAGGAGGCTGTGTTATCGTTCATCTGATTTTTCACAGAGATGGTGATGAAAATTAAAATTCTTCAGTTTAGGTGCCATTTTGTCATCATCTGCTGGCAGCTAGCACTTTCTTGACAGTGAACATTGGAGTAGAACGATGATAACATTATAGCGCTGTTTTTCTAAATTGTAGTCACCACCCACAAGATTGCCAATTACCACCAGATACAAGGCAGGCCTTTTGAATGTGATGTTAACCTGAAGCCCCTGTTTTCTCTCTCAAGTGGATATAAAATATTTTGAAGCAAAGTAGAATAGTTAACATCCAAGTCCAGCCTTGGCCACTTCTTCAACTGCAAATAAGCATCAGTACAACAGATTGTCTGCTCATTATCACATTGTTTGTTGGAACTTGCTGTGTACAATTTGGCTGCCACTTTCCTTACATAACACGACTGACCACTTGAACTGGAATTGCAGTGAAAGAAATTTTTAAAAATATTTTAACATTACAGTGAAAAATGATTCAATGCAGCAATTTCACAGCCTCATGCTTGAATGAGATGGGAGTCAATCAAACTAGTGAGAGTGGGAGAACGGAAAACAGTCTGTGCCTGTAGATAATAAACTGCTGAAGGCATTGACTTGATGTCGGTTATTGTCCCAGTGGATTCAGCCTGCCAGTAACTGCTACATTCACCAAGATTTAAGAAGTTTGTGAATGTGTTACTTTACTGGCATGAACTGGAGATGCATCAATGTCTTTGCAAGAATACTCTGACATAATTCTTTGGTTTTGTTTTCTGTGGACAGCAGCTGAATTGAAAAGATTACATATGCTCACTGGCTTTTTTTAGAACTGACTCAGCAAATTGCAATTACAGCCAACCTGATTCTATACAAAGCTAGTCATTTACAGGAAGATGTTCACAAAGTCTGTCATTTAAGGAGTGGGGAGAACTGGGAGGTTAATGGCAAAACTGAACAGGGTTTAAGGTGGCAGTTTAAAGGTACAATACGGATTTTAAGAGGTATTTTTTAAAAAGTGAGCGAGGTGTAAGATGGCAGGAATTAGGCAAGGAGATCTGATTTGTTTTGATTTATTATTATTGTCACATATGCCAAGATACAGTGAAAAGTACTGTTTTGCATGTTATCCAGGCAAATCATGCCTTACATAAGTACATCAGGGTAATAGAACAGAATGCAGAATATAGTGTTACAGCTACAGAGAAGGTGCAGAGAAAGATCAATTTTAATACATGAGATGTCCGTTCAAAAGTCTGATAACAGCAGGGAAGAAGCTGTTCTTGAATCTGTTGGTACATGTTTCAAACGTATGTATCTTCGGCTTGATGGAAGAGCGTGGATGAGAGTATAATCATTGTGGACTGGGCTATATTCACAACTCTATAATTTCTTGTGATCTTGAGCACAGCAGTTGCTATACCAAGCTGTGATCCAGATAGGATGCTTTCTATGGTGCATCTGTAAAAACTGGTAAGACGAAATATTGAATTTCCTAAGCCTTCTAAGGAAGTAGAGGTGTTGGTGTGCTTTTTTGACAGTAGCATCAACGTGTATGAAATAACAATGCATGATGCAATATCTCCCAATTAAATATCTTATCATATTCAGTGTCCTCAGTGACAGATTTATAATATTTGTATTGCCATCGATACATTGGAAGTCAGATTCTCTGACTCTAATTACATCTTGACCAATAACTTGTTCCAGAGCACGGACAAAGAGCAGTGATAACATGGGACATTTCCATGTAATATTGAAGGACTGCTATATTATTCGGACTGCTGTCTTTGGAATAAGATGTTAAATTCATGCCCAATTTGTCCTGATAGACAAAAAAATCCATGATGCTATTTGTATAAGAGGAAGGTGTTCTCCCAAATGTCCTGACCAAGACTTATTCCTTCAACAATGCCATATAAATAGATTATCTCATCATTGTCATATTTGCTGCTTGTGGGATTTGTGTGCAAATTAACTGCTCTGTTTCCTCGATAACAAGAACTAGTCACATTACAATACTCGAGTCGTTGATTGACCAGACCACTGTATAGCTTGATCACTACTTCCTCTGATATCTATTTTAACACTTTCCTATGTCATTCAACATGTTATTAACTTTCTTGATTGCTGCTAAACATATATCAAACATTAAACTAATACTCCTTTGTCTCTTTAAGTTTCATCTTTGTTGTCATATGAACGCCAAAGTATGTGTAATTTCCATTTTTAATTCCTATGTGCATTACTTGTCTGCATTATATTCCATCCTCCATAATTTGACCTAGTTGCTTACTTTTAGCTTGTCTTACTCTCTAATTTTTGGGCTGCTTCCTCCAATTTCACTGTCTTGTCTAGTTTGGTGCTATCAACAATCTTACATTATGTTATGGAATCAAAGTAAAATATATGTCAATTAGAAAGAGTAGCAATTCAAATTCTGAACGCTAGGGTGGTGGCCTTCTCAGTTTCTCTGCCAAACCTGACATTACCCCACCTCAACAGGAACTGCTTTTTTTTAAAAACTCCTTAAATTTCTAATCCATACCCAAGTTTGAGCAGTATAGCTTCCAAGTGGAACTTTATCAAATGCATTTTTATGAAGTGGACATATGCAATCTTCTGGCTGCATATATTACTCCATGTACAACCGGTTGACGCTGAGCTGACAAAATTCACTTTACAGTTTTGTAGGATTTACAGTCAACCTGGCTATGACTTCCTATAATAAATGTAAACAATGGTTTTCTTTTAATGTTCTGAGATTATGGATGCTTCACCCTACTCTCCACACAAGCCAGTGGATACACTTCCATGCTTATGTGAATATAGTTGAAGTCAGTTCATGGGCCTGCTGGTAGGGACTATACTCTGTCGGGCTGTTAGCTTCTTAACTTATTGGGACTGCTGTCTTTGGAATGAGATGTTAAATTGATGTCCAATTTGTCCTGGTAGACAAAAAGAAATTTCATGATGCTATTTGTACGAAAGGATGGTGTTCTCCCCAGTGTCTTGACCAAGATTTATTCCTTTAACCACACCGTATAAGTAGATTATCTGTTCATATTTAGTGTTTGCGGGATCTGTGTGCAAATTAACTGCTCTGTTTCCTTGATGCCAAGAACTAGACACATTACAATACAGTCAGTTCTGCTATAACATGGTAGTTCTGTTCTCGTGCAGTCCCATGTTATAAGAAAAATCATGTAATAGCAGCACCATTTAACTAATGGGGCTGGAATCGCATTATAACTAATACATGCTTTAAAACTTCATGTTTTAGAAAGTGTTCCCAATTCATCAATCTTGTTATAGCAAATTCGTGTTAATGAAACCTGTTATAGCAGAATGACCTGTACTTGAGTCGCTGACTGACCAGACCACTGATCATATTCCTGGAGATTTCATAATATGATCTCATGTTCACATGCACTTTTTTTCCACTTTCCTGTCTTTGGAAACTCACAAATTAGAAAATGAATCTTTGTTATCTGATTTTCAGCCCTTTCTCTAATCATCTGTAATTCTTTTTAAATTAAGAAATTAGTGTTCACATAAAATGAAGAAAAAACACTTTTTTAATGCTATAGTTATTTTTCCTTGTAATTTTGTTTATAGTGTCCTGGAGATTCATTTTGAATTTTTGAAGATTCCAGTGCAATCATTGCTACTGGTCTCAGACCAATCACAGTGTATCACTGGCACTTAAATGGGTTTGATATAGAATAGCAATTAGTAAAATTAAAGAAAGCTTTCTGAGACTGACTGTCTGGAAGACGTGCATTTACTGGATTTTCTACTTGTGAGCTTTAGCGAATCCAGCAAGTCCAGGTCGGGGTTGCTGTTGGTTTTGCAAGACTGCATGTCAGGAACAAATGGCATTAACCTCAACATGACACAGCTTTAGAGCTTGGTGCCCTGGTCTTGACACAGTGAAGGCAGTCTTGGCATCCCTTTCCAAAATCTGTTCTGTTACTCTTGAACACAATACTGCATACAACAGTGGCTAGGGTGAACGTAACAAGAAGCCTAATTACATATTTGCTACATGTTCAAATATTCCTCTCCTTTATATATTGACACGGGACACTCAATAAGAGGAAGGTGATTTTTTTCATAAATTCATTTCACCTACAGTGCAAACAGACATGCAATAATGTGACGTGACCTTGCAGTCCTTTGTCCTATAATCATCCTTATTAATTATCTATTAATGACCCTTTGTGACACAACAAAAGCTTCTGAACATCTTAATCGCCAATAGCAAAGGTGGGAATGAAAAAATATGTATTGTGTGTTGTGTATAGTTTCAGAATTTGCCCGTACACTTCCACTTATATTGAAGATTTCCCACAACGACAGGGCAGAAGTAGGCGCAAATTTGCGAGGATGTTTGAGTATAATCTAGTTGTAGAGAATGGTTCCCAAGGTGAAGGATTCAACTGGAGCCTGTTTTTTGTACACTCACAAGCCTTCATGTACAACGATATACATTAAATATCAGATACCTCCAACATTTACAGCCTTTTTATAGGAGTGCAGAAGGTCTGGGTTCAAGTCCCACCAGCTCAAAAGATGTGCCATAACATCTGTACAGGTTGATTAAAAATATCTTCATATGAACACGGGTGAATCCAGTTAATACCCACTATCTGATGTCAATTAAACATCCAATTAATATACAATTAACAAGTCTGATTAAAATAACCAATAGAAACTCTCCCTTGATCTATCAGCTCAATTTGCTATTGTCTTGAGCTTGCCTAACTTGAACCTTTGGGTTAGATGTGGCTGGTAGGTAGCGTGCTTTGGGTAAGTCAAGTTATTGCAACAATTACAGGTGGAGTTGGGCTATGGGATGTTGCTGTGCCTTTGTCACAGCAAAGCTGGGCAATTTGGTGCAGCAAGACATACTGGCATCAGGACTGGACAAACTGGAAATCTTTGTTTTTATGCTGACATGGATTGTAGGCGTCATTGGCAAGGATGACTTTTATTGACTATCCCTAAATGCTCTTGAGCTGATTGGCTCTTTAGATCCTTTCAGTGAGTAATTAAGAGTCATAGAGTCATAGAGATGTACAGCATGGAAACAGACCCTTCGGTTCAACCTGTTCGTGCCAACCAGATATCCCAACCCAATCTAGTCCCACCTGCCAGCACCTGGCCCATATCCCTCCAAACCCTTCCTATTCATATACTCATCCAAATGCCTTTTAAATG
>NW_025214303.1:28403-41387 GCF_004010195.1 Chiloscyllium plagiosum | reverse complement strand
CTGTCAGTGGGACATAACCTACCAGAGAGGATGGTGAAGTTGCCAGTGAAATAGCCCTGTTCACAGAATCCTGTTTTACAGGTAATATCTGACTGCTTTTTGATTAGTTCGTGGGAAATATACAACAGGCCACTTTTACATTTTGCATAATGAAGTGTTAATATCACTTTGTTTCTTACATATTTTTAAATAACCCAAACATCAATATTTTTCAATTGAAAACAATTGTTGTGAACAGTAATTGAAATACCAGAATGCACACTTGACTATTACACAATTCAGTGACTGTGGTAAACAGCCGATTCATGTTCAGATCAGTGAATACACCATCTTGCAGGCAGCAAACCTGTTGGAAATGACTTTGAGGAGAAGCCTGAATTGAGACACAGTAATACTGGCCCTCACCAGGACCTCCAAAACACTGACCATCTCCAAAATCTGTCCAGAGTGCTTCGAAACTGGAGCTGGGCAGTTACTCACGCAATAGACTGATTAGATATATACCTGAACAACGGGGAGAGGTGTGTGGGGCAGACTGGTGAATGGACTAGCACATGGCGCAGTTCAACGTTTGTAACAATGATCTGTAAACAACCATGTCTTGCAAGTCTATCCCTTCTGGCATGCCACCTGAACACTGTAATTCTGCACCTTGGACCTGATCCTGAATGAAGGTGTTATAAAGGTGATGGGCTCCTGCAGCACATGGCATCTTACAATGAATCCATCATAAACCATATCCAGTGTATGTTAGCCCCACAATGTCAGTATCCAAACAAAATTGTACAGCTCCATTGATGGTCGGCATTATCCCAGACAAACCTTCTTGTGTGTGACTTGAGCTGGAAATCTCTGTCTAAATGTTTGCAGCATTGTTCTAACCGTTAACAGCAAAGTCCCTTTACTGAAGGTCTGACATCCTTTCATAATACCAACTTTTAGATTGTCCAATAAGCACAAAATCCACCTATGTATTCAGTTCACATTTTTAACAACAATATGATGAAAATAGTGCCCAACTCACAGTAAGGAACATTGAAATGATGAGTCTCATTATTGCACCCAAGACCAAATTATGATTAAGTACAAGGAATTTGAAAATATACATTTATTTTCCCTTTTATTAATATTGTGAACTCATAGTCGACTCTCCTGCTCCTCAGCGGCTATATGAATGGCTGTGCTTTTTTTTCAGAACCACACGTTTTGACTCTGATCTCCATCATCTGCAGTCCTCACTTTCTCCCTGCTAACATTCACTCATAATCATTTTCATGGCAACAAGATCACTGCCTGTTTAAACATGTTACAGTCAGATCTGGGTACATTTTGAATTGCTTCTGTCTATCTCAGAGCTCAGTAATATGGGATGTGAATGGCAGTGTCTGTGTGATGCTCGGTATGTAGGCCATGCCTCTGAAAGACTGACAGATTGTTTAAAACAGCACTTCCCTTCAGGTGTTTACAACAAACAAGTTACTGCCTAGACACTAACAGCCTGAGCTCACAAAACCCAAGGCACAGTGTCCAACATTGGGCAGGTCTGGACAATATTTTCATTTCATTTATTCATGGAATATGATTGGGCCAGTATTTATTGTCCATCTCTTGTTGCCATTGAGAAGGTGAGGGTGAGTTGCCACATTGAACCACTGCAGTCGATGTGCTGTAATTAGACTTACAATACTTTGAGGACCTGACTAGAAACGTTGATGAGGGTCGAGCTGTGGATGTGGTGTATATGGACTTCAGCAAGGCATTTGATAAGGTTCCCCATGGTAGGCTCATTCAAAAGATCAGGAGGAATGGGATATGGGGAACGTAGCTGTCTAGATACAGAATTAGCTGGCCAACAGAAGACAGCGAGTGGTAGTAGAAGGAAAATATTCTGCTTGGAAGTGAGTGGGTGTTCCACAGCGCTCTGTTTTTGGGCCTCTACTGTTTGCAATTTTTATTAAAGACTTGGGTGAGGGGATTGAAGAATGGGTCAACAAGATTGCAGATGACACAAAGGTTGCAGGTGTCGTTAACAGTATAGAGGGCTGTTGTAGGCTGCAGCGGGACATTGACAGGGTGCAGAGATGGGCTGAGAGGTGGCAGATGGACTTCAACCTGGATAAATGCGAGGTGATGCATTTTGGAAGTTCGACTTTGAAAGCTGAGTACAGAATTAAGGATAGGATTCTTGGCAGTATGGAGGAACAGAGGGACTTTGCGTGCAGGTACATAGATCCCTTAAAATGGCCATCCAAGTGGACAGGGTTGTTAAGAAAGCACATGGTGTTTTGGCTTTCATTAATGGGGGATTGCGTTTAAGAGTCGTGAGATCTTGTTGCAGCTCTATAAAAACTTTGGTTAGACCGCACTTGGAATATTGCATCCAGTTCTGGTCGCCCTATTACAGGAAAGATGTGGATGCTTTGGAGAGGGTTCAGAGGAGGTTTACCAGGATGCTGCCTGGACTGGAGGGCTTAACCTCTGAAGAGAGGTTGACTGAGCTCGGACTCCTTTCATTGGAGAAAAGCAGGAGGAGAGGGGACCTAACTGAAGAATACAAGATAATGAGAGGCATAGATAGAGTCGATAGACAGAGAATATTTCAAAGGGCAGAAATGGCTAATACGAGGGGTCATAGTTTTAATCTGGTTGGACGAAAGTATAGAGGGTATGTCAGAGGCCGGTTCTTTACACAGAGAGTTGTGAGAGCATGAAATGCGTTGCCAGCAGCAGTTGTGGAAGCAAGGTCATTGGGGACATTTAAGAGACTGCTGGACATGCATATGGTCACAGAAATTTGAGGGTGCATACATGAGGATCAATGGTTGACACAACGTTGTGGGTTGAAGGGCTTGTTCTGTGCTGTACTGTTCTATGTTCTAATACCATTAGTGGGGGACTTGAAATAGTGCCACTGAAGAAATGGCAATATACTTCCCAATCAGAATGGTGGGCGGCTTGGAACGGAAAGCGAACATGGTGATAATCCCATGTGTCAGTTTCACTTGTCCTTCTTGACGGTTATGGTTTCAGAGGTACGTTGTAAGAAGCCTTGTTAAATTTCTGCAGAGCACCGTGTCGATGGCAGGTATTGATTCTCCTGAGTGTCAGTGGTTGAGGGGTGAAGCTGCATTCACAGGGAAAATGGGGAGGGGGCGGGTATTTCATCGCACACACATTACATGTGTGTCTTATAGATGGTATACAGGCTTTTGGAAATCATGAGGTATGTTATTTCTGCAGGATTCCTAGCCCTTGAGATATTCTTGTAGCCAATTAATTTATATGCGTCAAAGTGTGACGCTGAAAAAGCACAACAGGTCAGGCAGCATCTGAGGTACAGTAGAGTCGACGTTTTAGCATAAGGCCTTTTCAGGAATGGGTAATGAAAGTATACGGTCAGTCCAGTTCTGGTTAACGATAATCCGCGGAATATTGGTCGTTGGGAGTTCAGTGATGGTGGTGACATTGAACGTGGATATGATTCCATTTTCAATTATTAGAGGTAGTCGTTGTCTGGCATGTGTGCAATGAGAATTGTACTTTTCACTGTTAAACACACACCTTCATACTTCCAGGTCCTTGTTGCATTTGGATAAGGATTGCTTCAGTATCAGAGTAAATCACTAATAGTGGTGAATATTGTCCAATCATTGGCAAACAATCCCAGTTGTGACTTCACTTGAGTAGGGGATGGTCATTTATGAAGCAGCGGAAAATTATTGGGAAATCACTAATAGTGGTGAATATTGTCCAATCATTGGCAAACAATCCCAGTTGTGAACTTCACTTGAGTAGGGATGGTCATTTATGAAGCAGCGGAAAATTATTGGGCCGAGGGCAGAGAGCGCTTTTACAGCTCACTGATGCTGTCCCTCTCTCTGAGCTAGGAAGCTGGCTTCTCGTTCTACCTGCTCCAAAGGTGTTTAGCAACATATCTGAATGGAATAATATTACAATACCTACCGCATGGAGCTGAGTGATGACTTGGTTAGTTGGATAGCTGGTTTGTAATGCACATTAATACTAGCAGTGTGGGTTCAATTCCTGCACTGACTGAGGTGTATGATAAGGGCTGTCCTACAAAAGCGCTCCCACAATTGAGGCATGATGACTGTCCAGTTAATCTACCGTCAGTCGTCTCTGTCTAACGAGAGAGCAGCCCAATCATCCTGTCGGGGTATGGTGTCCTACCTTTCCATTTCTGATCTACAGGCTTACCCAGAAACCCCTCCCTTGGGGAAGTGCAGCAGAGCTGAGATGGTTGCTCTCCACCAACCCCAGCCACCTTCCTTTCACCAGGTATAACTTCTGCCAATGCAGACGATTCCTATTTGCTCCAGGTTTGCCGTTAATCCTGGATATGACATTTGGTCAAATGAAGTTATGATCATGTTAAAAGTGAAGTCACTGTCACCTCACCTCTCGAATTCAGCGGTGTGTTTTCTTGTTGTAAACCGTTTAGCTGAAGACTGCCATCTGGAGGAGACTAAAGTTGATCCTCCCATCGATATTTCTGTCTCAACATTGTTGTGAAAGTTTCAGCCTTAGCTTTTCTATTATTGTGCTGGTCTCTTCAATCTTTGAGGAAGATGGTATTTCTGGATCCTCCTCCTCCGGTGAGTTGTGTGATTGTCCACCATCACTCACCCAGACTGTATATGAGAGCATTGCAGAGATGAGTCCTGATTCATTGGATAGATCTGTGTATCATTTTCTATTTATACCATGTGGTGAATAAGTGGCCCAATTTAGTAACTTCATCTCATTCTGAGGTGTACTTGGTGCTACTCTAGGCAGGCCCTCCTGTATTCTCCATTTAACAAGGCTGTATCCCTGGCTTGATGGTCAGGATAAAGTGGAGCATACACCAGGCAGTGATAGTGAAACTTATGCTGGAGTACAATCCTGCTGCTGTTGGTAATGACCCGAACCGCCTCACACAGGCCAGTGCAAAGTTCTAAAATCTATTGGAAATCTGCCCTATTTAGCACAATGATGGTATCACAAATGTACAGGGGGTTTTCACGATGTAAAAGTGGAACTTTGTCTCCAGAAATACTGTGTGCGGTAGTTCGCCGTTCCCAATACGGTCATCGAACAATGTATCTGCAGCCAGTAGGTTGGTGAGGATGAGGTCAAGGATGTTTCTACCTGTCAGTCGTCCCCCCGAACCGGTGCAAACGCAGTGAAGCAGTTATGTCCTTTTGGACCCGACCACCTCGATCAGTAATGCTGCTGCTGAGCCCCTCTTGGTGTTGGTTTTGAAATGGCCCACCCAGTATACATTCTCCAGCTCTGTCACTCTCTCAGTGCTTCCACCAAGTGTTGTTCAATGTAGAGGGACACTGATCCACCAGCTGAGAAGGGGTGACAGCAGGAGGTTTCCATATCAGTGTTTGATCTGACACCGTGAGGCTGAGGGAGGGGAGTCAGCAGGAGGTTTCCGTGTCAGTGTTTGATCTGACACCGCGAGGCTGAGGGAGGGGAGTCAGCAGGAGGTTTCTGTGTCAGTGTTTGATCTGACACCGTGAGGCTGAGGGAACGGAGTCAGCAGGAGGTTTCCATGTTAGTGTTTTATCTGACACCGTGAGGCAGAGGGAGGGGAGTCTGCAGGATGTTTCCGTGTTAGTGTTTTATCTGACACCGTGAGGCTGAGAGACGGGAGTCAGCAGGAGGTTTCCGTGTCAGGCTTTGATATGAACCCATGAGGTTTTGTTATGTCACATTGTTGCTTGACAGTCTGGAGGGCATCTCTCTCAATTCTGGCGTAAGCTCCAAGGCATTAGGAAGGAGGAGTTTGCACGGTCTACAGGGCCTTTTATTTTTTTACAGTCAGCAGAAGGGCCTCTCCTGTGTGGATGACACTGACTCCTTGGCTCTCGTGATTGGACACTCCAAGGTCTCACTCCTTCAAATATTCTCTGTCCCTTATCTGCCCGTTCATCAACCAATCCAGCACTGGAAAGATCTGCAGAACTTTCCTCCTCCCTATCTCTTTAAACTCCTCCAAACTCTATAACCCTCCCTATTTCTGTAACGTCTTCCAAACCCTACACCCTTTCACTATCTCACTAAGCACCTCCAAACCCTACATTCCTCCCTGTCTCTCTGACCTCCTCCATCATCTACATATCACCCTTCATCTATGACTTACTTCAGACCCTACAAACCCTACATATCTATCTAAGCTGCTCTCCCATATGCCCTGTCGCTGTAACCTTGTCCAGCCACTCCCCGCTCCCGACCGTTGTAAACCTCATCCAACCACTAGACTCTCATGATCTTCGTAACCTCCTCCAGCATTTCCATACCGCCCCATAATTCTGGCATTTTCTAGTACCTCTACCTTTTCTTATGGATATAACCTCCAAAAACACGTTTCGTTTAGTGAGGGAAAGGGATAGGTACATGGCACTGGGCAAGAGATATCAATGGGGGAAGGGCAATTGTAACTTGATTAAGCAGAATTTATGATGCATAGAACAGGGTAGCAAAATGTAGGGGATGGGCATAATCGAAATGTGAAGCTGGTTTAAAGAACAGACATCGCGTTTCCTTAAATAGCATGTCCCTATCAGGCAGGGAGGAAGTGATAATGTAAGGGAACCATGGTTTACTACAGAAATTACATCTATTGTTAAGAAGAGGAAGGAGGCTTATGTGACGATGAGACGATGGAGTATAACAGATTAGCTCGGAAGGATTTAAACAGAGAGTTAAGAAGAGCAAAGAGAGGACATGAGTCATTTTTAGCAAGTCGAATAAAGGAGAATCCTAAAGCTTTGTACAGGTTCGTTAGGAAGAAAAGGATAACTAGGGTAGGAATAAGGCCAGTCAAAGTGGGAAGTTGAGTGTTAATTCTGTGGAGATTGGACAGGTGTTAAAAGAACATTTCTCATTGGTTTTCACTCAGGGAAAGTAGAATATTATAGAGAAGAATGAGATGCGAGATATTTGACGAGAAAGGATCGAGGTTGGTAAGGAAGATGTGTTATCAATTCGAGAAGGAGTGGAAGTGAGAATGTCCCCTGTCGGATGGGATTTATTCGAGCTTCCTCTGGGGCGCCAGGAAGGAGTTGTTGGAACCTTTGGCTTTGATAGTTGAGTCTTCATTGTCTACAGGTTTAGTACCAGAGGACTGGAGGATTGCAAATGTTTGCCCTTGTTCAAGAAGGGCAGTACAGATGACCAAGGCAATTACAGGCCAGTGAACCATGTGTTTGTGTAGGAAAGATTTTGGACAGGATTATCAGAGATAGAATTTATAATCATCTAGAAAACAACAATTTGATTGCAAATAGTCAACATGGTCATGTATCGCAAACCACATTGAGGTTTTTGAGAAGGTGACCAAGCATGTGGAAAAGGGTAAGCCAATTGACGTGGTGTACATGGACCTCAGTAAAGCATTTGATAAGGTTCCACATGGTAGACTGTTGGAGAAAATGTAGAGGCGTGGGATTGAGGGTGATTTAGCAGTTTGGATTAGAAACTGGCTTTCTGCAAAAAGGCAGCGAGTGGTGGTCGGCATGGAGTCCGTTAACTATTGTGAGCCACATGGATCTATTTTGGGACCACTACTGTTTGTAATTTTTATAAATGATTAGATGCAGGCATAGGTGGATGGGTTAGTAAGTTTTCTGATGACACTAAAATCGGAGGAGTAGTGAACAATGTGGAAATATTCTGCGGGTTGAAGGGGCACTTGGAAAAACTGCAGAATTGGGCTGAGAGGTGGCAAATGGAGTTTCAATGCAGCTAACTATGAGGTGATTCCTTTTGGGAAGAATACCAGGAAGGCAGAATAATTGGTCAATGGAAAGATTCTTGGTAATGTGGATGTGCAAATGGATCTTGGTTTCCATGTACATAGATCCCTGAAAGTTGCTCCCCAGTTTGAAAAAGTCATACGGCGTGTTATGTTTTATTGGTAGAGGTATTGAGTTCTAGAGCCGTAATGTCATGCTGCAACTATGCAAAATGCTAATGCGGCCACACTTGGAATATTGTGTGCAGTTCTGGTCGCCCCATTACAGGAAGGGCATGGAAGCATTGGAAAAGGTGCAGTGGAGATTTACCAGGATGTTGCCTGGTCTGGAGGGAGGGTCTTATATGGAAAGGCTGAGAAACGTGGGTCTGTTCCCATTGGAGAGAAGGCTAAGAGGAGATTTGATAGACGCATATAATGTGATCAGAAGATTAGGTAGGGTAGACAGTTAACGCCTTTTTCCTCAGATGATGACATCAGCTTGTACGAAGGGGCATAGCTACAAATTGAGGGGTGACAGGTTTAAGATTGATGTCAGAGGCAGGTTCGTTACTCAGAGAGTGGTAAGAGCGTGGAATGCCTTGCCTGCCAATGTACTTAACTCAGCCACGTTAGGGGAAATTATACAATCCTTGGCTAAGCACATGGATGATGATGGAACAGTGTCGGGGGATTGGCTTAGATTAGTTCACAGATCAGTGCAACGTCGAGGGCAAAAGGGCATGTTCTGCGCTGTATTGTTTAATGTTCTATAAACCCTTACATCTTCCCCACTTCAGTAGCTACACGCAGTCACTACAGCCCTCTTCATCTCTGTACCTCCTCCACCAACTACATTCTTGTCAATCTACGTAAATTCCTCCAGCTGCTCTACCCCTCCCCATCTCTGTGAACTTCATTCATCATCGATGGTCTTCCTGACCTCTGTCTCCTCCTCCAGCCTCTCCACACCTCTCTATCGCTGACATCCTCCAACATCTAAACCTATTCTGATATGCATAACCTCCACCAACACATATATCCTGCAGCCCTCCAACCCTACTGATCTCTGCAATCTCCTGCAGTATCTTCAGTCCTTCCTATCACTGTGGCTTCCTTCATCACGTATATCCTTCCATATCTCTGGACCAACTCTAACAATTACATACTACCCTCTCGCTATAAACTTCACAAGCTCCTCCATTCCTCCCTGCCTTTGGAAACACTTACAGCCCCTACAGCATTCTCTAATTTTATAACGTCTTCTAGCACATACACCAGTCCGTATCTCGGTAATCTCTCTGTGCTATTGCAGCTTCCGCACATCTGTAACACCCTCCTGAACCTATACCTCCATATCACAGTAACCTCATCTAACCCGAAGCTCCTCCATATCTCTGTGAACTTTTCACTGCATTCATTGACATGCATCCACAATCTTTGAGATTGCGAATACTAAATACTCTGAGACACACAGTGGAATATAATTTCACATCATATTAGTCCCTGATAAGTTGACCCTTATCCTGAGATCCTGTCATCATCTTTTGGATTCCCAGACCCACAGAAATAATTTCTCATCATCGGCCCTATCAAGCTCTTTCCACTCAGAAGCTTTTGCATCTCAAACAAATCACTTCTCCATTTCCTGAGACTCAAGAATATTGATTAAATCTATTCATCAATGAAGCAAGGGACACTCAGATACCAAACAATGAAATATTTGTGTATTATTCATTGATAGGTATCAGACATTGCTGGGAGGGCCATTATTTATTGCCCATACACTGTTGTTCTGGACAAGGTGGTTGTGTGCTGCCCATGCAGGAGGGTGACCCACAATAATGTTAGGGAATGAAAGGCAGGATATTCATCAAGTGACACCCGCGAGACTGAGATATATTTCCCAGTCAAGATGGTCATTTATGTGCAACTTTCAGGGTTAGTGTTTCCGTCGATCTGTTGCCCTTGCTACTTCAGATGATCAGGGATTGAAAGGTGCTGTCGAATGGACTTTGATAAATGTCTGCAAAGTACCTTGTATCTGGAACACACTGCCTCCTTTAAGGATTGATAGTGGAAATAGTGAATATTGTGGATGTTGTGGCAATCGAGCTGGACTACACATGTCCCCTTTCTTATACAGGGGCAGCACAGATGTTCTAGATATGGTCTTAACTACCTTTTGGCAATACGACTTCAATTTGTTACAATCAGTGACTCAATGTAATTTAATTGAACAATTATCTGCTGAAATGAGTTTGTAATTGGCTGCATGGTCGCCGTGCCATTGCCACGTGGAACACAATACGATCAGGACAGGATGTGGTTGTTGAGCACTTTGCGCCTGTTCCATAATTTAAGGAGATTATAACTAATTTGTTACATAACTCCTTTTACCTGCTTTTGGCCCAAATCGGTCACGACCCTTACTTCGCAAAAGAGTTTCTATCTCAGGTATTCAGGTACAAACAAAGAACGAAACAATACCAACCAAAACAGGGAACAAGATGGATGTTGAGTGGATAACCTGAAAAGTGTCAACTCAGTGTTGACTACAGAAGGCTGGAGAGGGACAATTTGAATGATGGGGTAATGTCCTTCACTCATTGCCTTTACTTCTGTTGCTTCAACAAAGTTTCTTCAACAAAGACCGTTATTCAGCTTTTCAAAGTAAGAATTAGATTGTGTTTGGCATGCGTCAAGGAGGTTGCATAGTAAAAGTGGGTGGATGTAATAATGCTCATTTAAGTGCCATTGAGAACACGATGTGCCTCCTTCACTTGAACAAAACTATAATTATGAATGTACTGGGATGGATTAAGTATTCATGAAAAGACAGGAAACGGAGTGAAGAATTTACAGTTAATTTTTGTGTGGGAATGTGTGCTGTGAGGAAGATGTAAATATTTATGAAAGTTGAACGGGCCTCCACATGGGCAAGGTCATTGCAAATGACATATGATGCAGAAACGTGAAGTTATCCACTTTATTGGAGAAATTAATAGACATTATATTTCATAAATTGTGAAACGTTGAAAAGTACAGATATAAATAAAATCCAATGTGTCCTTGTCTATATGCTGCTGACGCCTAACTTACAGGAGCAGCAGGCTATTTGGAAAGACAGTGGAATGAGAACCTTTATTGTCAGAGGATGTAAGCACAAGGGGAGAGACGTCTTGCTTCAGTTGAATTGGAGCTTGGTCAGACTGCACCCGGAGGACTCTGTGCAGTTTTGGTTCTTTCTCTCAGTAAATATTTTATTGCCATAGAGAGAGGAAAGGGAAGGTTCAATAGGCTTCTACCAAGGACAATGCTATCAAATGTGTCCATGAGAAACTTGGCCTGTGTTCCCTATTTTCCTTGGAAGTTACAGAATACTGATTACATTCCTGCTTCTAAATAATTTCTGGCTATTTGTGTACCATTTATAAATTCAGCTGTATTCCGAACTGTGTCTCACTCCAATGGGAGACAAGTTGTTGTTCTCACAAACACAGGAATAGTAGCAGACTGAATACCATAAGGCATAGGGACAGTAATATTTCCAGCAGCTCTCCGAGGATGTTCTGCCTTTCAGTTCAATGATGTTTGTTCTGATAGTACTCAATTCCACTCTCCTGCACTTTCCCCGTCACCTATGATTCACTAACTCAATAAAAATATATCTCTTAGCCTTGAAGATATTTTCAAAATCTTCTGTAATTGTTTCCCTCACTGATGTGAGACTTGGTCGTCTTTACTTCCATTGTTTATTTCTATGGCAGTTTGTTGAAACAAAATTAGATGCCGACCTCTCCATCGCACCTCCACTCTGTTCAAAAGCACAATAAACAAATAAAGCTCAGAGCCTGTTATTTTCTCCCTCTCCTTTCATATTAATTTAAGATACAGCTCACAGATCTGGGGATTTGTCCAGCTTTTACTCTGCTAAAACTTCCAGTTCTTCCTTCCGGTCGCTATCAATCTGTTAAAGGGTCACGCAGTCACCTTCCATGAATCCCGGAACTCCTTCGCCCAAGTGAAGACGGATATGAAATACGTGTTTCACGTATTTTCTGGCTGTGTGCACAGGCTGCCTCCTTGTTCCCTCCTATTCCCCGCTCTTTCCATTGTTATCCTCTTCCCCCGATATGTGGATGGAATATCTTGGGCTTCTTACCCGCTAATGTTTTATCACACCTCCTTTATTCTCTTCTACTGACTTCCTTACCTTCAGCGCTGCACTTTCTACATTCTTAGAGGGATTCCATTGATCTGCTCACTTTATAGCTGCGTTAAGCTACTCTTTACTTTGTTATTCAGCTCTGAATATTTGTACACGTTGGAGTGTCTCTGGGCTTGTTTTTGTAAAGTTGATCTTAGATTGTAACATATTGGGCCCATACTCTCACCAATTCCATTTTGAGCATGGACACTCCTCCCTAATCCACGCTATTCGATGACAGCGTTACCCAGAAGGAAATGTCCCCAGACTACTTTGGCCAGATCCTATTTTCTAATAAACTCCGTCTCCCCAATTCAAAAACGTTATATTTTGAAAAGGTTTTTTGCCTTTTCCTGAAGGAACTTAAAATATATGATATTATGGTCATTGGTCCTAAGCTTCTCTCCCAATCCAGCCTCAAACATATGATTGGCTTCATTCTCCACAATATGACCCAGCAGTGCACTATCCCTTGTTGTATCTTCTACATGTTGATATGAGAAGCTCACAGCATTAAATTTCAACATAATTGTCCCCTCTTAAAAGCACATGACTACCCCAATAAATGTTGGATATTGAAAAGCATAAATAGAATTACCCTCTTAATGTTTTATAAACGACAGTGATTGGTTACACAATAGCTCCTGTACTTTCTTCTGACTGGGCGTCTTAATATGACCCTACCAATGTATCTGTCATCTTTATATTCCAGTCTCTATCCACGAAGCCTCAACTTGAAGGCCTTTCCACAACATCATCCCTCTTTACTGCAGTAATTGACTCCTTAATTAATAAAACCAAATCATGTCCAGCCTATAGTTCCTGTACTACAGAATATTAAGTTGTCAATCCTGATCTGCTTCAACCATATCCCTGATGGCAAAAATTTCACTCCATCCAAAACACACCTGCCTATCTCTGTACGCTCCTACAGACCCTACGCACCTCCCAATTTCTGTATCCTAGTCAAGACCCGACACATTTCCCAATCTCTGTATCATCCTCCAGCCCCCTACAACTCTCCCTA
>NW_025214303.1:7056-12912 GCF_004010195.1 Chiloscyllium plagiosum | reverse complement strand
CTCTTCCACACCCTAGCATTTTCCTTATCAGCTACCCCCTCCCCACCTCATAACCTTCTCTCTCAGCTTCCCCCTCCCCACCCCAGACACTTCCCTCGTCATCACTCGGGGTTGGATAGGACTAGCAGTTTCATGTTCCAGGGTATAGATGCTATAGCAAGGATAGAAAGGGAGCAACAGAGCTGGTGAAGTGGCGTTTTTAATTAGGGATCACCTTACAGATGGGCTTCCGGAGGATATTCCTGGGAGGACATCTCAACAAGTTACTTGGGTTGAACGAGAAATAAGAAAGGGGTGATCACCCTACTGGGATTGTTTTATCGACCACTAGTCAGTAGAGAATTGAGATGCAACTTTCTCAGTTATCTATAAGAATAATATTGATGCAATGATAAGGAGTTTTAACTTTAACAACATAGCCTTCGAGTGCTGTCGTGTTTACGGTTTGAATGGAAAGGTATTTGTTCAGTCATGATTCGGAGATGCCGGTGTTGGACTGGGGTGTACAAAGTTAAAAATCACACAGCACCAGGTTATAGTCCAACAGGTTTAATTGGAAGCACACTAGCTTTCGGAGCGACGGTCTTTCATCAGGTGATTGTTCAGCGTGTATGAGAAAACGTTTGATTGAGTTTGTCGGATGTTCCTTCTAGAGAAGGAACAAAAGTTGACCTGGTTTATTTATTCATTCACAGGCTGAGGGTGTCACTAGCTAGGCCAGCATTTATTGCTGCGTTTACCCAGAGGACAGTTAAGATCAACCACCTTGCTATAGGTCTGGAGTCACATGTAGGCCAGACCAGGTAAGGATGGCAGATTCCTTCCTTAAAGGACATGAGTGAACCAAATGGGTTTTTCCAAAAATTGACAATGGATTCATTGTGGTCACTCCATTCTTAATTCCAGATTTATTGTTGAATTCAAGTTCCCCCATCTGCCGTGGTGGGATTCAAACGCAGGTCCCCAGAATGTTATCTGGGGTCTCTGGATTAACTGTTGACAAATAATATCACTAGGCCATCTCCACCTCTTCTGTTGGGAAATGAGGCAGGGTGAGTGACTTCGGTGTCAGTGGGGCAGCACGTAAGCAGCAAAGATCCCACTGTACTGTGACTCAGTGGTTAGAACTGCTGCCTCAGCACCAGCGACCTGCATGTCATCTCAGCCTCAGGTGACTGTGTGGAGTTTGCACATTCTCTCCGTGTCTGTGAGGGGTTCCCCGGGTGTCCTAGTTAGCTCCCACAGTCCAAAGATGTGTAGGTTAGTTGGATTAACTATGTTAAATTTACAATATTATCGACATGCAGTAGATGAGGTGTTGAGATGTGCAGGAAAATTTCTGCCTGATGTGAAAAAGATCCTTTTGGGGTCTCAAAGTAAGGTCAGAGAGAGGTGCAGCTGCACGTTTTACACCTCCCGTGGCAGCAAAAGGGAGGGGATAAAGGCGGAGGTGCGGGAAGTGGAGGGTGTGCGATGCAGGGCATTGTTAATCAGATAGGAGGGAAATTGAGATCCATGTAGTAGGAGGCCTTTCTGGGATGGCCTGGAGTTGAATTGTTCCTCCTGGGAGCAGATATGGCAGAGGGGAGTAAAGGATCACGTTTTTAAAGTGGTACACTCGATGGAACGAGGGAGAGCAAAAAGGGACGTGAAAGAGCTTCAGGAAATTGTTTACTTAAATCCAAAGAGATCAAACAAATATATCACAGATAAAACATTAACTAGACCAGCGAATAGGACTCCTGTCTATGGCACCACGGGGGTGGGAAAGATATGCGAGTATTTCACGGCATTTTTTTAATGGAAATGGATATGGAAGCGTGAGAGTTTGGAGAAATAAACAGTGATAACTTAAAAAGGTCCATGTTACAGAGGATGTGGTACTAGATGTCTTATGTCGCATCAAAGTGAATAAAGCCCTGGTACCTGATCAGATGTATCTAAGACATTTCTGGAAAGCTATGGAAGTGATTGTTGGGCTCCTCTCTAAGATATTTGTATCATTGATAGCGACAAGTGAGGTGCAATTATTTTTAAAAAGGTGGTAAGAAGAGGCCATGGAACAAGAGAAAAGTGAGCCTGAAGTCAGGCAAGTTGTTGGAAGGGATTTTGAGGGACGGGATATACATGTATTTGGAAAGACAACGAATGATTAGGGAGAGTCAATCTGGCTTTGTGCGTGCACAATCTGTCTCACTAACCTGTTTGAGTTTTTTGAAGTGACAAAGAAGATTGATGAAGGCAGACTGTGGATGTTGTCTATATAGATATTGAACAAGGTTCCACAAAGCAGACTGATTAGCAAGGTTAGCTAACATGGAATCTCGGGAGAAATAGCCATTTGGCACAAAATTGGCTTGCAGGTATGAGACAAAGGGGGATGATTGAGGTTTGCTTTGTGGACTGGAGACCTGTGAGCAACAGTGTGCTGCAAAGATGGATATTGAGATCTTATGTAAATTACTAGGATGTGAATATATGAGGAATGGTCAGTAGGTTTACAGGAGACACCAAAATTGGAGGTGCAGTGGATGGTGAACAAGGTTAGTTCAGAATACAACAGCATCTTAATCAGATGGGGCAAGGAGTGAGGAATGGCTGATGTAGATAACTGTGATCTGTTGGATTTTGGAAAGGCAAATCAGGCCAGATCATGTCAAGTGATATACACAGACCCAGTACGTAGGCAAAGGTCTGGCAATGGGAGTACACTGTTGTATTATCCATGTTTGGAGGATTAAGTGTAAAAAGGGCTATTTTTAAATGGTGAAAACGTTGCATCATTCTGTTGTGCAGAGGGAGCTCGGGATCATTGTGCAGGGATCACAAAACGTTGTTTTGCAGGTAACTAAGAAGGCGAATTGAATATTATCCTTCATTTGCTTAAGGGACGCACTTCATAAACAGGAGGTTATGTTGTATCTTGATATTGTGCTGGTGAGGCCACACCTGGTGTCCGTTGTACAGATTTGGGCCTACTTATCTGAGAAATAACGTGCTGGCACCGTCTTGCGTGCAGCAGAGTTTCACTCTGTTGATTCTAGATTTGAGAGCATTGAATAATGAAGAGAGATTAAGTAGACTGGGACTATACACATTGGAATTCAGAAGAATGAGTCGGGGGCTTATGGAAACATAAAATTATGAAGGGAATAGATAAGATAGAAGCGGGGAGGTTGTTTCCGTTGTTGGGTGAAACTAGAACTAAGGGAAATACCTCAAAATGAGGGGGAGCAGATTTAGGACTGAGTTGAGAAGGAACGTCTTCACCTGAATCTTGGAATTTCCTGCTGAGTGAAATAGTTGAGTCTACTTCGCTGAATGTTTTTAAGGCAAAAGTAGATTTTGTAACAGTAATTGATTTATGGGTAATGGTGAGAGGGCGAGTAAGTGGCGCTGAGTCTATGAAAAGATCCACACTGATCGTATTAAATGGTGGGGTCAGATGGCGTATTCCTGCTCCTAGTCCTTGTGTTCTTATGGATTAATTTTAATAATTCGTCTTGTTTTTATTTAAAGTGATACTTGAGTTGAGTTTGGGGAGCAATTCCCACTGTGTGGCTGAGTGGATTTTTACCAAACTCCCAACATCAATTGATGTTCGAGACCACACAGTTAGAGATAAGTTGGCTTTCCCCCGACTCTTACAACACACCATTCCCACACCACCTCCCAGCTCACCAGAGATCTCGGAAGTAAATAGCATCCCGAGAACAAGTGCCATCTTTGAATGCCCATAGTGCACTGGGACAAGCCCAGTCCGTGTGGAGCTATCCTGCACACCTCCTGATATTGAGCCTACACGTAGCTGGCAGGGGGACATTACAGCCCTCCTCAAATTGTGGGCAGGGGCATGGAGCCCCTCCTGGGTGGGTAGGGTCACAGGCAAGACTTCCACTTCCCTCAGGACCAGGCGTGGTGGCCATGACACCAGATCATGCCTGCCTGCTCTAAGGTTGCCCCCCTCCAGGTTAGAGCAGACTTAGCCATCGGGCCGAATGGACCACATTGACGGGAGATCAATGTCTTTCTCCACTCCGTCAGCACAAGGGGAGACCCAGGGAGAATCTCATCATACCCATTGAGAATGACAAACAAGAGGCACCGAGATTGTATTAACTTCAAGAAAGGCCTCAGGGAACATCTCACTGAATGTACCATTTATCACACCACAGCCCACGGTGCTACGATTGCTCAGGAGCAGTTTGAGTGGAGATTAGAAACAGCAAGGTGAAACAAATCGAAGGCAAAACTGCAGGGCAAATTTTGCACACGAGATAAACAGAGAATTAGTTATGGAAGAAATTTCTGACAGAACTCAGCGAGACTTGTAGCATCCGTAAGAAGAAAGCAGAGTTAGCACGTAAAACCTGGGGACTCTTCATCAGAACAGTTTTTGGTTCAGGTCTCCAGCATCTGCAGCTCTTTGTTTTATTTTAGCTCAGCAAGTATTGTGCCTACTGCAATATTAATGGGTGAATTGATCTTTGTAGGAGGGGAAGAGGTGAGGGCTGAAGTGCAGGAGATGTGTCAGTTAAAGCGGAACGCCCTGACCATCAGAGTTTGGGAGGGGGTGAATCCTTGGTTGAGGGTAAAGTAGGGCATATTGGAGGTCGCCACTGGAATTCAGCAACATCTGAACAGATGTGAATGTTCCAGAGAAAGTGAGAGAATGCAGTAGCTCTGAGAAGATCGCTGAGAGGGCATGGTGGCTCAGTGGTCAACCCTGCTGGCTCATAGCATCAAAGACTCGGGTTCAATCCCACCCTCTGCTGACGGTGTGCGATTTGTACATTTTCCCTGTGTCAGCGTGGGTTTCCTCTTGGAGCTTGGCTTTCCTCCCACAGTCCAATAATGCGCAGTTTGTGTGCAGTGGCCTTGCTAAGTTGCTCTGCAGTATCCAGGGATGTGTAGGTTAGGTGAAGTAGCTGTGGAAAATGTCGAGTTACCGGGGTAATGTATGGGTGAGTCTGGTGGTATTGTATTTGGAGGGTCAGTTTGGACATGATGGACTGAAGGGCCTGTTTCCACGCTGTATGACTTCAATAATTTCTATTAACATATGTGTTTGTCAACCCCTCCCAGGTTCCAACCTATAAGTGCTGACTTGATTTTACTTACTGAATGCTGCACCTTCTGTTTCTCTAAAATAAACTCCGTCTGCCACTCCTCCGCCCTTTCGCCCATCTGATCAGGATCCCGTTGTACTCTGACTGAACCATCTCCACTGACCACCACCCTCAGAGTGGAACATTCCCATGTGGAGAAATGTCTGTGCCCCCTCTACAATGAGGGAATGATTTGCCTTTATCAGTATTTTGGTGTTTGTCTTCAAACTCACTTACCATTCCTATTAAACTCACATACAAATCATTTCTGTGAATGGCAAAGTCCATGGGATCCTTGTGCACACTGCGGGCCTCCAGTCCAAAAAACAACCTTCCACCACCATCTCTGTCTCCTACATTAGAGCCAATTGCCCTCAGCTCTCCCTGGATTCTGTGATGTAACTTTGCTAACCAGTTTGTCGAATGCCTTACTGAAGTCCATGTCACCAACCTCTACTGCTGTATCTTCATCAATCTTCGTTATCACATCTTCAAAAGACTTGTTGATGTTAATGAGACACGATTTCCCATGCATAAAGCCATTTCGAATATCTCTAATCAGTGCTTGCTCTTCCACCTACAATGGTCAGGTCGCAGGGATTTATCTACCTTTATGCATTTTAAGAATTCCAGCCCTTCCACTTCTATATAAACAGGATGGTATGCACCTGAATCTGAGGGGCACCAGTACCCTTGGTGGGAGGTTTGCTAGTGCTCTTGGGGGGGGGGGGGGGGGGGGTTGAACGAA
>NW_025214303.1:0-1198 GCF_004010195.1 Chiloscyllium plagiosum | reverse complement strand
ACTCTCCCTCACATACACACTGTCTATTTCTCTCTCCCCTTGACACAGACACCCACCCTCTTTCACATGCACATACATATACAAATCTCTGGACTGAATTTGTACATGAACATTTGTGTTTGCAGATACATTCTATTTTGTTCAACAAACATGAAATTTGTAGACAGTCAGTCAATGTGTATTTAATAATTTACTACGTTGGCAATAAACCCAGTCTGACTCCAGGTGAAGACACAGACAGATTCCAAACAATGCCTCACTCCTAAAATACATTTCTGACCACAGGGCTCACCTCCTTTACATTGATGATACCTGAAGGTCTCTCGAAGCAGTGACTTGAAAGAAATTCTGCGATTTGCATATTAATCAATCAAAACCTACACCTCCATTCTAACTGATTAAAGATTTAGGAGCCATCTTGCATGTGTTCAATTCATGTGCATGAGCTGGACAACCTTTTGATCTTTTCCTTCTAAGTGCTGTCTAAAATCTTCCTCTCACACTAACACCTGATGAAGGTGCAGCGCTCCGGAGGCTTGTGTTTTACAATAAATCTTTTGGACTGTAACAGGGTGTAGTGTGATTTTTGCCCATGTCCAACCCAGTCCAGAACCAGAATCTACATTTCATGGCTTTTATTTGTTAGCCACTGCTGTCTCTCCTAGCAATTTTCTTTCCTAACCCCACGTGATCTTGTCTCGCATATTAATCTTTTTGTGATACATTATGCAATTCTGTCTGGACGGCCAGTTATAATACATCTATAGGATCCCCTTTATCTACCTGGTTTGTCACTTTTGTAAAAAAGATGTTAGTCAAATCATTCAAGCATGATTTATCCCTCATAAAACCAGGTGACGGATTGTGGCTTGACTTTGAAAACCTCCTGTTACTAATTCCTTCATAACAGATTCTAAAAAATTGTCTTCGATACCACCAGTTTCATCAAATCTTTCAATCCCCTAGTGTGGTTGGTTATTCTAATTTCTTTCTTTTCTATAACCTCTGCACTCCCTTTCAATTCCTGTGTAACAGGAGCAAGGCTGTAAAAGATATGCTCCAATTGCGGTGTGAGAGCCATGAGTGGCTGATTGGCCACATTCTGTTCCTGCTTTACACACACGATGAGCCGAATGTCCTCCTGGTGATCCTACATTATGGTCTTGATGGGCTGAATGTCTTCTTTATAGTCTCGATT
>NW_025214302.1:40109-41367 GCF_004010195.1 Chiloscyllium plagiosum | reverse complement strand
TGCCCGAGGGAGAATGTGCAAACACCCCATGGAAATGTACAAATGCCCCAGGGAGAATGTGCAAATCCCATGCAGAATGTGTAAACCATCCCAAGGATAATGTGCAAAACCCATGCAGAATGTCCAAACCATTCCAGGGATAATGTGCAAAATCCACGTAGAATGTGCAAACTGCCCAGGGGAGAATGTGCAAACCCATGCAGAATGTGCAAACCGCCCCAGGGAGAATGTGCAAAACCCACACAGAATGAGCAAACTGCCCCAGGGATAATGTGCAAAATCCACATAGAATGTGCAAACCGCCCCAGGGATCATGTGCAAAATCCACGTAGAATGTGCAAACTGCCACAGGGAGAATGTGCAAACCCCACGCAGAATGTGCAAACCCCATGCAGAATGTGCAAACCGCCCCATGGAGAATGTGCAAACTGCCCCAGCGAGAATGTGCAAACCACGCAGAATGTGCACACCGCCCCATGGAGAATGTGCAAACTGCCCCAGGGAGAATGTGCAAAACCCACGCAGAATGTGCAAACTGCCCCAGGGAGAATGTGCAAAACCCACGTAGAATGTGCAAACTGCCATATGGAGAATGTGCAAACCCACACAGAATGTGCAAACCATCCTAGGGAGAATGTGAAAACCCACACAGAATGTGCAAACTGCCCCAGGCAGAATGTTCAAACCCACACAAAATGTTCAAACCGCCCCATGCAGAATGTGCAAAGCAGCCCAGGGAAATGTGCAAACCCACGTAGAATGATCAAACCACCCCAGGGAGAATGTGCAAATCCCATGCAGAACGTGCAAACTGTCCCAGGGTGAATGTGCAAACCCACGCAGACTGTGCAAACCCCATGCAGAATGTGCAAAGCGCCCCAGGGAGAGTGTGCAAACCACCCCAGGGAGAGTGTGCAAACTGTCCCAGGGTGAATGTGCAAACCCACGCAGACTGTGCAAACCCCATGCAGAATGTGCAAAGCGCCCCAGGGAGAGTGTGCAAACCACCCCAGGGAGAGTGTGCAAACTGTCCCATGGAGAATGTGCAAACTGTCCCATGGAGAATGTGCAAACTGTCCCATGGAGAATGTGCAAACTGTCCCATGGAGAATGTGCAAACTGTCCCATGGAGAATGTGCAAACTGTCCCATGGAGAATGTGCAAACTGTCCCATGGAGAATGTGCAAACTGTCCCATGGAGAATGTGCAAACTGTCCCATGGAGAATGTGCAAACTGTCCCATGGAGAATGTGCAAAC
>NW_025214302.1:37076-39089 GCF_004010195.1 Chiloscyllium plagiosum | reverse complement strand
CATGCAGAATGTGCAAACCGCCCCATGGAGAATGTGCGAACCCCACACAGAATGTGCAAACTGCCCCAGGCAGAAAGTGCAAATCCCATGTGGAATGTGCAAACTGACGCAGGGAGATTGTGCAAACCCACACAGAATATGCAAACTGCCGCAGGGAGAATGTGCAAACAGCCCCAGGGAGAATGTGCGAACAGCCCCAGGGAAAATGTGTGAACAGCCCCAGGGAGAATGTGCAATCAGCCCCAGGGAGAATGTGCAAACAGCCCCAGGGAGAATGTGCAAACAACCCCAGGGAGAATGTGCAAACCCACACAGAATATGCAAACTGCCCCAGGGGGAATGTGCAAACCGTGCCTGGGAGAGTGCGTAAACCCCACCAGGGAGAATGTGCAAACCCATGCAGAATGCACAAACTGCCCCAAGGAAAATGTGCAAACCCACGCAGAATATGCAATCCATCCTAGGGAGAATGTGCAAACTCACACAGAATGTGCAAACTGCCCCATGGATAATGTGCAAACCCACACAGAATGTGTAAACCATCCCAGGGAGAATGTGTAAAACTCACATAGAATGTGCAAACTGCCCCATGGAGAATGTGCAAACTGCCGAAGGGAGAATATGCAGACCCACGCAGAATGTGCAAACCGCCCCAGGCAGAATGTGCAAACCCCGACACCGAATGTGCAAACCCACGCAGAGTGTGCGTACCGCCCCAGGGAAAATGGTCAAACCCAGGCAGAATGTGCAAACCACCCCAGGGAGAATGTGCAAACCGCGTGCAGAATGTGCAAACCGCCCCAGGGAGAATGTGCAAACCGCCCCAGGGAGAATGTGCAAACCCCGTGCAGAATGTGCAAACCACCCCAGGGAGAATGTGCGAACAGCCCCAGAGAAAATGTGCAAACAGCTGCAGGGAGATTGTGCACACCCCCACAACCGAATGTGCAAACCCACGCAGAGTGTGCGTACTGCCCCAGGGAGAATGTGCAAACCATCCCAGGGAGAATGTGCAAACCATCCCAGGGAGAATGTGCAAATCCCATGCAGAATATGAAAACCATCCTGGGGAGAGTGCGCAAACCACCCCATGGAGAATGTGCAAACCACCCCAGGGAAAATGGTCAAACCCAGGCAGAATGTGCAAACCACCCCAGGGAGAATGTGCAAACCGCCCCAGGGAGAATGTGCAAACCCCGTGCAGAATGTGCAAACCGCCCCAGGGAGAATGTGCAAACCACTCCAGGGAGAATGTGCGAACAGCCCCAGAGAAAATGTGCAAACAGCTGCAGGGAGATTGTGCAAACCCCCACAACCGAATGTGCAAACCCACGCAGAGTGTGCGTACTGCCCCAGGGAGAATGTGCAAACCATCCCAGGGAGAATGTGCAAACCATCCCAGGGAGAATGTGCAAATCCCATGCAGAATATGAAAACCATCCTGGGGAGAGTGCGCAAACCACCCCAGGGAGAATGTGCAAACCACCCCAGGGAGAATGTGCAAACCCACGCAGAATGTGCAAACCATCCTAGGGAGAATGTGCAAACCCATGCAGAATGTGCAAACCATCCTAGGGAGAATGTGCAAACCCACGCAGAATGTGCAAACCATCCTAGGGAGAATGTGCAAACCCACGCAGAATGTGCAAACCATCCTAGGGAGAATGTGCAAACCCACGCAGAATGTGCAAACCATCCTAGGGAGAATGTGCAAACCCACGCAGAATGTGCAAACCATCCTAGGGAGAATGTGCAAACCCACGCAGAATGTGCAAACCATCCTAGGGAGAATGTGCAAACCCACGCAGAATGTGCAAACCATCCTAGGGAGAATGTGCAAACCCACGCAGAATGTGCAAACCATCCTAGGGAGAATGTGCAAACCCACGCAGAATGTGCAAACCATCCTAGGGAGAATGTGCAAACCCACGCAGAATGTGCAAACCATCCTAGGGAGAATGTGCAAACCCACGCAGAATGTGCAAACCATCCTAGGGAGAATGTGCAAACCCA
>NW_025214302.1:27289-36291 GCF_004010195.1 Chiloscyllium plagiosum | reverse complement strand
ACTGCCCCAGGGAGAATGCGCAAACCCACACAGAATGTGCAAATCACCCCAGGGAGAATGTGCAAACCCCACGCAGAATGTGCAAACTGCCCCAGGGAGAATGTGCAAAACCCACGCAGAATGTGTAAACTGCCCCAGGGAGAATGTGCAAACCCACGCAGAATGTGTGAATCGTCCCAGGGAGAATATGCAAACCATCTCAGTGTGAATGTGCAAACCGCCCCATGGAGAATGTGCAAACTGTCCCGGGGAGAATGTGCAAAACCCACGTAAAATGTGCAAACTTCCCCAGGGAGAATGTGCAAACACTCCATGGAGAATGTGCTAAACGTCCCAAGAAGAATGTACAAACAGCCCCAGGAAGAATGTACAAACAGTCGCAGGGCGAATGTGCAAACCCATGCAGACTGTGCAAACCGTCCCAGGGAGAATGTGCAAAACCACGCAGAATGTGAAAACTGCCCGAGGGAGAATATGCAAACCGTCCCAGGGAGAGTGTGCAAACCCCATGCAGAATGTGCAAACCGCACCAGGGAGAATGTGTGAACAGCCCCAGGGAGAATGTGCTAACAGTCCCAGGGAGAATGTGCAAACCCATGCAGAATGTGCAAACTGCCCCAGGGAGAATGTGCAAACACCCCATGCGAAATTTACAAACACCCCAGGGAGAACATGCAAACTGTCCCAGGGAAAGTGTGCAAATCCCATGCAGAATATGAAAACCATCCTGGGGAGAGTGCGCAAACCACCCCAGGGAAAGTGTGCAAACCCCACGCAGAATGTGCAAACTGCCCCAGGGAGAATGTGCAAACCCACGCAGAATGTGTGAATCATCCCAGGGAGAATATGCAAACCCACACAGAATGTGTAAACCATCAGGGAGAATGTGCGAACCACCTCAGGGAGAATGTGCAAACTGCCCCAGGGATAATGTGCAAAATCCACATAGAATGTGCAAACTGCCCCATGGAGAATGTGCAAACACCCCATGGAGAATGTACAAACACCCCAGGGAGAATGTGAAAACCCATGCAGAATGTATAAACTGCCCCAAGGAAAATGTGCAAACCCACGCAGAATATGCAAACCATCCTAGAGAGAAAATGCAAACTCACACAGAATGTGCAAACTGCCCCAGGGAGAATGTGCAAACGCCACGCAGAATGTCCAAACCATTCCAGGGAGAATGTGCAAACCACATGCAGAATGTGCAAACCATCCCAGGGAGAATATGCAACACGCACGTATAATGTGTAAACCATTCCAGGAAGAATGTACAAAACCCACGCAGAATGTCCAAACCATTCCAGGGATAATGTGCAAAATCCACGTAGAATGTGCAAACTGCTCCAGGGATCATGTGCAAAATCCACGTAGAATGTGCAAACTGCCCCATGGAGAATGTGCAAACTGCCTCAGGGAGAATGTGCAAAACCCACGTAGAATGTGTAAACTTCCCCAGGGAGAATGTGCAAACACTCCATGGAGAATGTGCTAAACGTCCCAAGAAGAATGTACAAACAGCAAACAGGAAGAATGTACAAACAGTCGCAGGTCGAATGTGTAAACACAACATGGAGAATGTGCAAACCCATGCAGACTGTGCAAACTGCCCCAGGGAGAATGCGCAAACCCACACAGAATGTGCAAATCACCGCAGGGAGAATGTGCAAACCCCACGCAGAATGTGCAAACCCCACGCAGAACGTGCAAACTGCCCCAGGGAGAATGTGCAAACCATGCAGAATGTGCAAACTGCCCCAGGGAGAATGCGCAAACCCACACAGACCGTGCAAACTGCCCCATGCAGAATGTGCAAACCCACACAGACCGTGCAAACTGCCCCAGGGAGAATGTGCAAACCCCACGCAGAATGTGCAAACCGCCCCATGGAGAATGTGCAAACTGCCCGAGGGAGAATGTGCAAAATCCACGTAGAATGTGCAAACTTCCCCAGGGAGAATGTGCAAACACTCCATGGAGAATGTGCTAAACGTCCCAAGAAGAATGTACAAACAGCCACAGGAAGAATGTACAAACAGTCGCAGGGCGAATGTGTAAACACAACTTGGAGAATGTGCAAACCCATGCAGACTGTGCAAACTGCCCCAGAGAGAATGCGCAAACCCACACAGAATGTGCAAATCACCCCAGGGAGAATGTGCATACCCCACGCAGAATGTGCAAACTGCCCAGGGAGAATGTGCAAACCATGCAGAATGTGCACACTGCCCCAGGGAGAATGTGCAAACCGTCCCAGGGAGAATGTGCATAACCCACATAGAATATGCAAACTGCTCCAGGGAGAATCTGCAAACTGCCCCAGGGAGAATGCGCAAACCCACACAGAATGTGCAAATCACCCCAGGGAGAATGTGCAAACCCCACGCAGAATGTGCAAACTGCCCCAGGGAGAATGTGCAAACCATGCAGAATGTGCACACTGCCCCAGGGAGAATGTGCAAACCGTCCCAGGGAGAATGTGCATTACCCACGTAGAATATGCAAACTGCTCCAGGGAGAATGTGCAAACTGCCCCAGGGAGAATGTGCAAAACCCACGTACAATGTGTGCAAACTGCCTATTGGTGAAAGTGCATACAGCCCCAGGCAGAATTTGCAAATCCCATGTGGAATGTGCAAACTGCCGCAAGGAGAATGTGCAAACATCCCATGGAGAATGTGCGAACAGCCCCAGGGAGAATGTGCAAACAGCCCCAGGGAGAATGTGCAAACCCACACAGAATATGCAAATTGCCCCAGGGGGAATGTGCAAACCGTGTCTGGGAGAGTGCGCAAACCCCACCAGGAAAAATGTGCAAACCCATGCAGAATGCACAAACTGCCCCAAGGAAAATGTGCAAACCCACGCAGAATATGCAATCCTTTCTAGGGAGAATGTGCAAACTCACACAGAATGTGCAATCTGCCCCAGGGAGAATGTGCAAACCCACGCAGAATGTGTGAATCGTCCCAGGGAGAATATGCAAACTGTCCCCGGGAGAATGTTCAAAATGCCCCAGGGAGAATGTGCAAACTGTCCCAGGGAGAGTGTGCAAACCCCATGCAGAATGTGCAAACCGCACCAGGGAGAATGTGTGAACAGCCCCAGGGTGAATGTGCAAACACCCCATGTGAAATTTACAAACACCCCAGGGAGAATATGCAAACTGTCCCAGGAACAGTGTGCAAACCCATGCAGAATGTGCAAACTGCCCCAGCGAGAATGTGCAAACACCCCATGTGAAATTTACAAACACCCCAGGGAGAATATGCAAACTGTCCCAGGAACAGTGTGCAAACCCCACGCAGAATGTGCAAACCATCAGGGAGAATGTGCAAAACCCACGCAGAATGTGCAAACTGCCCCAGGGAGAATGTGCAAACCCACGCAGAATGAGCAAATTGCCCCAGGGAGAATGTGCGAACCACCTCAGGGAGAATGTGCAAACTGTCCCAGGGATAATGTGCAAAATCCACATAGAATGTGCAAACTACCCCATGGAGAATGTGCAAACTGCCCCATGGAGAATGTGCAAACGCCCCATGGAGAATGTGCAAACTGCCCCAGGGAGAATGTGCAAAACCCACGCAGAATGTGTAAACTGCCCCAGGGAGAATGTGCAAACCCACGCAGAATGTGTGAATCGTCCCAGGGAGAATATGTAAACCCACACAGAATGTGTAAACCATCAGGGAGAATGTGCAAACCCCACGCAGAATGAGCAAACTGCCCCAGGGAGAATGTGCGAACCACCTCAGGGAGAATGGGCAAACTGCCCCAGGGATAATGTGCAAAATCCACATAGAATGTGCAAACTGCCCCATGGAGAATGTGGAAACTCCCCATGGAGAATGTACAAACGCCCCATGGAGAATGTGCAAATCCTATGCAGAATGTGCAAACCATCTCAGTGTGAATGTGCAAAATGCCCCAGGGAGAATGTGCAAACCCATGCAGAATGTACAAACTGCCCCAAGAAAAATGTGCAAACCCATGCAGAATATGCAAACCATCCTAGAGAGAAAATGCAAACTCACACAGAATGTGTAAACTGCCCGAGGGAGAATGTGCAAACCCCACGCAGAATGTCCAAACCATTCCAGGGAGAATGTGCAAACCACATGCAGAATGTGCAAACCATCCCAGGGAGAATATGCAACACGCACGTAGAATGTGTAAACCATCCCAGGGAGAATGTAAAAAACCCACGCAGAATGTCCAAACCATTCCAGGGATAATGTGCAAAATCCACGTAAAATGTGCAAACTGCCCCAGGGAGAATGCGCAAACCCACACAGAATGTGCAAACCGTCCCAGGGAGAATGTGCAAACCCACGCAGAATGTGCAAACTGTCCCAGGGAGAATGTGCAAACTGTCCCAGGGAGAATGTGCAAACTGTCCCAGGGAGAGTGTGCAAACCCCATGCAGAATGTGCAAACCGCACCAGGGAGAATGTGTGAACAGCCCCAGGGTGAATGTGCAAACACCCCATGTGAAATTTACAAACACCCCAGGGAGAATATGCAAACTGTCCCAGGAACAGTGTGCAAACCCATGCAGAATGTGCAAACTGCCCCAGCGAGAATGTGCAAACACCCCATGTGAAATTTACAAACACCCCAGGGAGAATATGCAAACTGTCCCAGGAACAGTGTGCAAACCCATGCAGAATGTGCAAACTGCCCCAGCGAGAATGTGCAAACACCCCATGTGAAATTTACAAACACCCCAGGGAGAATATGCAAACTGTCCCAGGAACAGTGTGCAAACCCATGCAGAATGTGCAAACTGCCCCAGCGAGAATGTGCAAACACCCCATGTGAAATTTACAAACACCCCAGGGAGAATATGCAAACTGTCCCAGGAACAGTGTGCAAACCCATGCAGAATGTGCAAACTGCCCCAGCGAGAATGTGCAAACACCCCATGTGAAATTTACAAACACCCCAGGGAGAATATGCAAACTGTCCCAGGAACAGTGTGCAAACCCATGCAGAATGTGCAAACTGCCCCAGCGAGAATGTGCAAACACCCCATGTGAAATTTACAAACACCCCAGGGAGAATATGCAAACTGTCCCAGGAACAGTGTGCAAACCCATGCAGAATGTGCAAACTGCCCCAGCGAGAATGTGCAAACACCCCATGTGAAATTTACAAACACCCCAGGGAGAATATGCAAACTGTCCCAGGAACAGTGTGCAAACCCATGCAGAATGTGCAAACTGCCCCAGCGAGAATGTGCAAACACCCCATGTGAAATTTACAAACACCCCAGGGAGAATATGCAAACTGTCCCAGGAACAGTGTGCAAACCCATGCAGAATGTGCAAACTGCCCCAGCGAGAATGTGCAAACACCCCATGTGAAATTTACAAACACCCCAGGGAGAATATGCAAACTGTCCCAGGAACAGTGTGCAAACCCATGCAGAATGTGCAAACTGCCCCAGCGAGAATGTGCAAACACCCCATGTGAAATTTACAAACACCCCAGGGAGAATATGCAAACTGTCCCAGGAACAGTGTGCAAACCCATGCAGAATGTGCAAACTGCCCCAGCGAGAATGTGCAAACACCCCATGTGAAATTTACAAACACCCCAGGGAGAATATGCAAACTGTCCCAGGAACAGTGTGCAAACCCATGCAGAATGTGCAAACTGCCCCAGCGAGAATGTGCAAACACCCCATGTGAAATTTACAAACACCCCAGGGAGAATATGCAAACTGTCCCAGGAACAGTGTGCAAACCCATGCAGAATGTGCAAACTGCCCCAGCGAGAATGTGCAAACACCCCATGTGAAATTTACAAACACCCCAGGGAGAATATGCAAACTGTCCCAGGAACAGTGTGCAAACCCATGCAGAATGTGCAAACTGCCCCAGCGAGAATGTGCAAACACCCCATGTGAAATTTACAAACACCCCAGGGAGAATATGCAAACTGTCCCAGGAACAGTGTGCAAACCCATGCAGAATGTGCAAACTGCCCCAGCGAGAATGTGCAAACACCCCATGTGAAATTTACAAACACCCCAGGGAGAATATGCAAACTGTCCCAGGAACAGTGTGCAAACCCATGCAGAATGTGCAAACTGCCCCAGCGAGAATGTGCAAACACCCCATGTGAAATTTACAAACACCCCAGGGAGAATATGCAAACTGTCCCAGGAACAGTGTGCAAACCCATGCAGAATGTGCAAACTGCCCCAGCGAGAATGTGCAAACACCCCATGTGAAATTTACAAACACCCCAGGGAGAATATGCAAACTGTCCCAGGAACAGTGTGCAAACCCATGCAGAATGTGCAAACTGCCCCAGCGAGAATGTGCAAACACCCCATGTGAAATTTACAAACACCCCAGGGAGAATATGCAAACTGTCCCAGGAACAGTGTGCAAACCCATGCAGAATGTGCAAACTGCCCCAGCGAGAATGTGCAAACACCCCATGTGAAATTTACAAACACCCCAGCAAACTGCCCCAGGGATAATGTGCAAAATCCACATAGAATGTGCAAACTGCCCCATGGAGAATGTGCAAACACCCCATGGAGAATGTACAAACGCCCCATGGAGAATGTGCAAATCCTATGTAGAATGTGCAAACCATCTCAGTGTGAATGTGCAAAATGCCCCAGGGAGAATGTGCAAACCCATGCAGAATGTACAAACTGCCCCAAGAAAAATGTGCAAACCCATGCAGAATATGCAAACCATCCTAGAGAGAAAATGCAAACTCACACAGAATGTGCAAACTGCCCCAGGGAGAATGTGCAAACCCACGCAGAATGTGTGAATCGTCCCAGGGAGAATATGCAAACCCACACAGAATGTGTAAACCATCAGGGAGAATGTGCAAACCCCAGGCAGAATGAGCAAACTGCCCCAGGGAGAATGTGCGAACCACCTCAGGGAGAATGTGCAAACTGCCCCAGGGATAATGTGCAAAATCCACATAGAATGTGCAAACTGCCCCATGGAGAATGTGCAAACACCCCATGGAGAATGTACAAACGCCCCATGGAGAATGTGCAAATCCTATGTAGAATGTGCAAACCATCTCAGTGTGAATGTGCAAAATGCCCCATGCAGAATGTACAAACTGCCCCAAGGAAAATGTGCAAACCCACGCAGAATATGCAAACCATCCTAGAGAGAAAATGCAAACTCACACAGAATGTGCAAACTGCCCCAGGGAGAATGTGCAAACCTCACGCAGAATGTCCAAACCATTCCAGGGAGAATGTGCAAACCACATGCAGAATGTGCATACCATCCCAGGGAGAATATGCAACACGCATGTATAATGTGTAAACCATCCCAGGGAGAATGTACAAATCCCACGCAGAATGTCCAAACCATTCCAGGGATAATGTGCAAAATCCACGTAGAATGTGCAAACTGCCCCAGGGAGAATGTGCAAACCCCACGCAGAATGTGCAAACTGCCCCATGGAGAATGTGCAAACTGCCCAGGGAGAATGTGCAAAACCCACGTAGAATGTGCAAACTGCCCGAGGGACCATGTGCAAAATCCACGTAGAATGTGCAAACTGCCCCATGGAGAATGTGCAAACCGTCCCAGGGAGAATGTGCAAACCGTCCCAGGGAGAATGTGCAAACTCACGCAGAATGGGCAAACTGCCCCAGGGATAATGTGTAAAATCCAAGCAGAATGTGCAAACTGCCCCATGGAGAATGTGCAAAACCCATGTAGATTGTGCAAACCCCACACCAAATGTGCAAACCCACACAATGTGTGCATACCGCCCCAGGGAAAACGTTCAAACCCACGCAGGATGTGCAAACTGCCCCAGGGAGAATGTTCAAACCCACGTAGAGTGTGCAAACTGCCCTAGGGAGAGTGTGCAAACCATCCCAGGGAGAGTGTGCAAACCCCATGCAGAATATGCAAACCGCCCCAGGGAGAATATGCAAACCGACCGAGGGAGAATGTGCAAACCGCCCCAGGGAGAATTGCGAACCGCCCCAGGGAGAATGTGTGAACAGACCCAGGGAGAATGTACGAACCATCCCAGGGAGAATGTGCAAATCCCACACAGAATGTGCAAACTGGCCCAAGGATAATGTGCAAAATCCACGTAGAATGTGCAAACTGCCCAATTGAGAATTTGCAAACCCACGCAGAATGTGCAAACCACCCCAGGGAGAAAGATCAAACCCACGCTGAATGTGCAAAACGCCTCAGGGAGAATGTGCAAAACCCATGTCCAATGTGCAAACTGCCTAAGGGAGAATGTGCAAACAGCTCCAGGCAGAATGTGCAAATCCCATGTAGAATGTAAAAACTGCCCCAGGGAGAATGTGCAAACACCCCAAGGAGAATGTGCGACAGCCCCAGGGAGAATGTATAAACTGCCCCAGGGAGAAGTGCAAACAGCCCATGGTGAATGTGCAAACTGCCCCAGGGTGAATGTGCAAAACCACGCAGAATGTACAAACCACCCAGGGAATATGTATAAACCCACACTGAAGGGGCAAACTGCCCCAGAGAGAATGTGCAATCCCACATAGAATGTGCAAACACCCCATGGAGAATGGGTGAACCTCCCCAGGGAGAATGTGCAAACCACACAGAAGTGTAAACCATCCCAGGGAGAAAGTGCAAACCCCATGCAGAATGTGCAAATCGCTCCATGGAGAATGTGCTGACATCCCATGCAGAATGTGCAAACCGCCCCAGGGAGAATGTGCGATCCACCCGAGGGCGAATGTGAAAATCCCATGCAGAATGTGCAAACCATCCCAGGGTGAGTGGGCAAACCGCCCCAGGGAGAATGTGCAAACCCCACACAGAATGTGCAAACCCCACACAGAATGTGCAAACCCAATGCAGAATGTGCAAACCGTCCCATGGAGAATATGTAAACCATCGCAGGGAGAATGTGGAAACTCACACAGAATGTGCAAACAACCCATGGAGAATGTGTAAACCACCCCAGGGAGAATGTGCAAACCCCACACAGAATGTGCA
>NW_025214302.1:9286-24959 GCF_004010195.1 Chiloscyllium plagiosum | reverse complement strand
AGAATGTGCAAACTGCCCCAGGGAGAATGTGCAAACCCCACGCAGAATATGCAAACCGTCCCAGAGAAAATGTGCAAACCACCCCAGGGAGAATGTGCAAACCACATGCAGAATGCACAAACCGCCCCAAGGAAAATGTGCAAACCAACGCAGAATATGCAAACCATCCTCGGGAGAATGTGCAAACTCACACAGAATGTGCAAACTGCCCCATGGAGAATGTGCAAAACCCATGTAGATTGTGCAAACTGCCCAAGGGAGAATATGCAACCCCACGCAGAATGTGCAAACCATCCCAGGGAGACTATCCAAACCCCACACCGAATGTACAAACCCCACACTGAATGTGCAAACCCACGCAAAGTGTGCACACCGCCCCAGGGAAAACGTTCAAACCCACGCAGAATGTGCAAACTGCCCCAGGGAGAATGTTCAAACCCACGTAGAATGTGCAAACTGCCCCAGGGAGAATGTTCAAACCCACGTAGAATGTGCACACTGTCCCAGGGAAAATGTGCAAACCCCACACAGAATGTGCAAACAGCCCGAAGGATAATTACAATCTGCCCCAGGGAGAATGTGCAAACAGACCCAGGGAGAATGTGCGAACAGACCCAGGGAGAATGTGCGAACAGACCCAGGGAATATGTGCGAAGTCCACGTAGAATGTGCAAACCACCCCAGGGAGAAAGATCAAACCCACGCAGAATGTGCAAACCGCCCCAAGGAGAATGTGCAAAACCCACGTAGAATGTGCAAACTGCCGAATGGAGAATGTGCAAACAGCCCCAGGCAGAATGTGCAAATCCCATGTAGAATGTGCAAACTGCCCCATGGAGAATGTGCAAACCATGCAGAATGTACAAACTGCCCAAGGGAGAATGTGCAAACCCCACAGCGAATGTGCAAACCCACACAATGTGTGCACACCGCCCCAGGGAAAACGTTCAAATCCACGCAGGATGTGCAATCCGCCCCAGGGAGAATATTCAAACCCACGTAGAATGTGCAAACTGTCCCAGGGAGAAGGTGCAAAACCCATGCAGAATGTGCAAACTGCCCCAGGGAGAATGTGCAAACTGCCCCAGGGAGAAGGTGCAAAATCCATGTAGAATGTGCAAACTGCCCCATGGAGGAGGTGCAAAACCCATGTAGAATGTGCAAACTGCCCCATTGAGAATGTGCAAAATCCACAGAGAATGTGCAAACTGCCCCTTGGAGAATGTGCAAAACCCATGTAGATTGTGCAAACTGCCCCATGGAGAATGTGCAAACCCATGCAGAATGTGCAAATCGCCCCAGGGAGAATGTGCAAACCCCACACTGAATGTGCAAACCCATGCAAAGTGTGCACACCACCCCAAGGAAAATGTTCAAACCCACGCAGAATGTGCAAACTGCCCCAGGGAGAATGTTCAAACCCACGTAGAATGTTCAAACCATCCCAGGGAGAATGTGCAAACACCCATGGAGAATGTGCAAACCGCCCCAGGGAGAATGTGCAAACAGACCCAGGGAATATGTGCGAAGTCCACGCAGAATGTGCAAACCACCCCAGGGAGAAAGATCAAACCCACGCTGAATGTGCAACCCGCCCCAAGGAGAATGTGCAAAACCCACGTAGAATGTGCAAACTGCCCCAGGGAGAGTGTGCAAATCCCATGCAGAATGCACAAACTGCCCCAAGGAAAATGTGCAAACCCACGCAGAATATGCAAACCATCCGAGGGAGAATGTGCAAACTCACACAGAATGTGCAAACTGCCCCAGGGAGAATGTGCAAACCCACACAGAATGTGCAAACCCCATGTAGAATGTGCAAACTGCCCAAGGGAGAATATGCAAACCCATTGAGAATGAGCAAACCGCCCAAGGGAGAATGTGCAAACCCCACAGCGAATGTGCAAACCCACACAATGTGTGCACACCGCCCCAGGGAAAACGTTCAAACCCACGCAGGATGTGCAAACCGCCCCAGGGAGAATATTCAAACCCACGTAGAATGTGCAAACTGTCCCAGGGAGAATGTGGAAACCACCCCAGGGAGAATGTTCAAACCCACGCAGAATATGCAAACCGCCCCAGGGAGAATGAGCAAACCGCCCCAGGGAGAATGTGCAAACCCCATGCAGAATGTACAAACCGCCCCATGGAGAATGTGCAAACTGCCCCAGGGAGAGTGTGCAAATCCCATGCAGAATGCACAAACTGCCCCAAGGAAATTGTGCAAACCCACGCAGAATATGCAAACCATCCGAGGGAGAATGTGCAAACCCACACAGAATGTGCAAACCCCATGCAGAATGTGCAAACCGCCTCAGGGAGAATGTGCGAACAGCCCCAGGGAGAATGTGCAAACCCCATGCAGAATGTGCAAACCGCCCCATGGAGAATGTGTGTACAGCCCCAGGGAGAATGTGCAAACCGCCCCAAGGAGACTGTGCAAATTCCCCCAGGGAGAATGTGCAAACCAACGCAGAATGTGCGAACAATCCCAGGGAGAATATGCAGAATGTACAAACTGCCCCAGGGAGAATGTGCAAATGCTCCAGGGAGAATGTGCAAACCTACATAGAATATGCAAACAGTCGCAGGGAGAATGTGCGAACCGCCCCAGGGAGAATGTGCAAACCGCCCCAAGGAGACTGTGCAAATTCCCCCAGGGAGAATGTGCAAACCCACGCAGAATGTACAAACTGCCCCAGGGAGAATGTGTAAACCCACGCAGAATGTGCAAACCGCCCCAGGGAGAATGTGTGAACAGCCCCAGGGAGAATATGTGAGCAGCCCCAGGGAGAATGTGTAAACCCAATGCAGAATGTGCAAATTGCCCCAGGGAGAATGTGCAAATGCTCCAGGGAGAATGTGCAAACCTACATAGAATGTGCAAACAGTCTCAGGGAGAATGTGCGAACCGCCCCAGGGAGAATGTGTGAACAGTCCCAGGGAGAATGTACAAATCCCGAGCAGAATGTGCAAACTGCCCCGGGGAGAATGTGCAAACTGCCCCAGGGAGAATGTGCAAAACCCACATACAATATGTGCAAACTGCCTATTGGTGAAAATGCAAACAGCCCCATGCAGAATGTGCAAATCCCATGTGGAATGTGCAAACTGCCGCAGGGAGAATGTGCAAACATCCCATGGAGAATGTGTGAACAGCCCCAGGGAGAATGTGCAAACCGCCCCAAGGAGACTGTGCAAATTCCCCCAGGGAGAATGTGCAAACCAACGCAGAATGTGCGAACAATCCCAGGGAGAATATGCAAATCCTCATAGATTGTGCAAATACCCATGGAGAATATCCAAACTGCCCCAGGGAGAAGGTACAAACCATCCCAGAGAGAGTGCATAAACCATCCCAGGGAGAGTGCATAAACCATCCCAGGGAGAGTGTGCAAACTGCCCCAGGAAGAATGTACAAATCCCATGCAGAATGTGCAAACTATCCCAGGGAGAATGTGTAAACCGTCCTAGGGAGAATGCGCAAACCCACACAGAATGCGGAAACTGCCCCAGGGAGAATGTGCAAAACCCATGTACAATGTGCAAACTGCCTAATGGAGAATGTGCAAACAACCCCAGGCAGAATGTGCAAACTATCCCAGGGTGAATGTGCAAACTGCCACAAGGAGATTGTGTGAACAGCCCCAGGGAGAATGTGCAAACTGCCCCGGCGAGAATGTGCAAACGGCCCCAGGGAAAATGTGCAAACGGCCCCAGAGAGAATGTGCAAACCCACACAGAATGTGCAAAATGCGCCAGAAAGAATGTGCAAACCCACACAGAATGTGCAAACTGCCCCGGGGAGAATGTGCAAAACCCACGTACAATGTGTGCAAACTGCCAATTGGTGAAAGTGCAAACCGCCCCAGGCAGAATGTGCAAACCCCATGCAGAATGTGCAAACCGCCCCAGGGAGAATGTGCAAACCCACACAGAATGTGTAAACCCAATGCAGAATGTGCAAATTGCCCCACGCAGAATGTGCAAATGCTCCAGGGAGAATGTGCAAACCTACATAGAATATGCAAACAGTCGCAGGGAGAATGTGCGAACCGCCCCAGGGAGAATGTGCAAACTGCCCCAGGGAGAATGTGCAAACTGCCCCGGGGAGAATGTGCAAAACCCACGTACAATGAGTGCAAACTGCCTATTGGTGAAAGTGCAAACAGCCCCAGGCAGAATGTGCAAATCCCATGTGGAATGTGCAAACTGCCGCAGGGAGAATGTACAAACATCCCATGGAGAATGTGTGAACAGCCCCAGGGAGACTGGGAAAATTCCCCAAGGGAGAATGTGCAAACCAACACAGAATGTGCGAACAATCCCAGGGAGAATATGCAAACCCACATAGATTGTGCAAACGGCCCCAGGGAGAATGTGCAAACCGCCCCAGGGAGAATGTGCAAACCAATGCAGAAGGTGCGAACAATCCAAGGGAGAATATGCAAACCCACATAGATTGTGCAAACCCCCCAGGGAGAATGTGCAAACAGCCCCAGGGTGAATGGGCAAACCATCCTAGGGCAAATGTGCAAGCCCTGCAGAATGTGGAAACAACCCCAGGGAGAATGTGCAAACCCCACGCAGAATGTGCAAAATGCCGCGGGGAGAATGTGCAAACCCACACAGAATGTGCAAACATCCCCAGGGAGAATGTGCAAACCCCACGCAGAATGTGCAAACGGCCCCAGGGAGAATGTTCAAACCCACGTAGAATGAGCAAACTGCCCCAGGGAGAAGGTGCAAACCGTCCGAGGGAGAATGTGCAAGCCCACGCAGAATGTGCAAACCACCCCAGGGAGAATGTGTAAACCACACCAGGGAGAATGTGCAAAACCCACACAAAATGTGTAAACTGCCCCAGGCAGAATGTGCAAACCCACACAGAATGTGCAAACCCCATGTAGAATGTGAAAACTGCCCCAGGGCGAATGTGTAAACGCTCCCAGGGAGACAGTGCAAACCATCACAGGGCGAATGTGCAAACAGATGCAGAATGTGCAAACTGCTCCAGGGAGAATGTGCAAACAGCCCCAGGGAGAATGTCCAAACCGCCCCAGGGAGAATGTACAAACGGCCCAGGGAGAATGTGTAAACCCATGCAGACTGTGCAAACTGCCCCAGGGAGAATGTGCAAACCAATGCAGAATGTGCAAATAATCCCAGGGAGAATATGCAAACCCACATAGATTGTGCAAACACCCCATGGAGAATGTGCAAACTGCCCCAGGGAGAATGTGCAAACCGTCCTAGGGCAAATGTGCAAGCCCTGCAGAATGTGGAAACCGCCCAAGGGAGAATGTGCAAACCCCACACAGAATGTGCAAAATGCGCCAGGAAGAATGTGCAAACCCACACAATGTGCAAACAGCCCCAGGGAGAATCAGCAAACCCCACGCAGAATGTACAAACGGCCCCAGGCAGATTGTGCAAACCGCCCCAGGGAGAATGTTCAAACCCACACAGAATTGTGCAAACCCCATGCAGAATGTGCAAACCGCCCCATGCAGAATGTGCAAACTGCCCCAGGGAGAGTGTGCAAATCCCATGCAGAATGTGCAAACCACCCCAGGGAGTGTGCAAACCGCCTCAGGGAGAATGTGCGAACAGCCCCAGGGAGTATGTGCAAACCCCATGCAGAATGTGCAAATCGCCCCATGGAGAATGTGTGTAGAGCCCCAGGGAGAATGTGCAAACTGCCCCAAGGAGAATGTGCGAAACCCACGCAGAATGTGCAAACCATCCCAGGCAGAATGTGCAAACCCCATGCAGAATGTGTAAACCCAATGCAGAAGGTGCAAATTGCCCCAGGGAGAATGTGCAAATGCTCAAGGGGGAATGTGCAAACCTACATAGAATGTGCAAACAGTCGCAGGGAGAATGTGCGAACCGCTCCAGGGAGAATGTGCAAACCGCCCCAGGGAGAATGTGCAAACTGCCCCAGGGAGAATGTGCAAACTGCCCCAGGGAGAATTTGCAAAACCCACGTACAATGTGTGCAAACTGTCTATTGGTGAAAGTGCAAACAGCCCCAGGCAGAATGTGCAAATCCCATGTGGAATGTGCAAACTGCCGCAGGGAGAATGTGTAAACATCCCATGGAGAATGTGCAAACAGCCCCAGGGAGAATGTGCAAACCGCCCCATGGAGAATGTGGAAAATGCCCCAGGGAGAATGTGCGAACTGCCCCAGGGAGAATGTGCGAACAGCCCCAGGGAGAATGTGTAAACCCATGCAGACTGTGCAAACTGCCCCAGGGAGAATGTGCAAACCAATGCAGAATGTGCGAATAATCCCAGGGTGAATATGCAAACCCACATAGATTGTGCAAACACCCCATGGAGAATGGGCAAACCGTCCTAGGGCAAATGTGCAAGCCCTGCAGAATGTAGAAACCGCCCCAGGGAGAATGTGCAAACCCCACGCAGAATGTGCAAAATGCCTTAGGAAGAATGTGCAAACCCACACAGAATGTGCAAACAGCCCCAGGGAGAATGTGCGAACAGCCCCAGGGAGAATGTATAAACCCATGCAGACTGTGCAAACTGCCCCAGGGAGAATGTGCAAACCAATGCAGAATGCGCGAATAATCCCAGGGTGAATATGCAAACCCACATAGATTGTGCAAACACCCCATGGAGAATGGTCAAACCGTCCTAGGGCAAATGTGCAAGCCCTGCAGAATGTAGAAACCGCCCCAGGGAGAATGTGCAAACCCCACGCAGAATGTGCAAAATGCCTTAGGAAGAATGTGCAAACCCACACAGAATGTGCGAACTGCCCCAGGGAGAATGTGCGAACAGCCCCAGGGAGAATGTGTAAACCCATGCAGACTGTGCAAACTGCCCCAGGGAGAATGTGCAAACCAATGCAGAATGTGCGAATAATCCCAGGGTGAATATGCAAACCCACATAGATTGTGCAAACACCCCATGGAGAATGGGCAAACCGTCCTAGGGCAAATGTGCAAGCCCTGCAGAATGTAGAAACCGCCCCAGGGAGAATGTGCAAACCCCACGCAGAATGTGCAAAATGCCTTAGGAAGAATGTGCAAACCCACACAGAATGTGCGAACTGCCCCAGGGAGAATGTGCGAACAGCCCCAGGGAGAATGTGTAAACCCATGCAGACTGTGCAAACTGCCCCAGGGAGAATGTGCAAACCAATGCAGAATGCGCGAATAATCCCAGGGTGAATATGCAAACCCACATAGATTGTGCAAACACCCCATGGAGAATGGTCAAACCGTCCTAGGGCAAATGTGCAAGCCCTGCAGAATGTAGAAACCGCCCCAGGGAGAATGTGCAAACCCCACGCAGAATGTGCAAAATGCCTTAGGAAGAATGTGCAAACCCACACAGAATGTGCGAACTGCCCCAGGGAGAATGTGCGAACAGCCCCAGGGAGAATGTGTAAACCCATGCAGACTGTGCAAACTGCCCCAGGGAGAATGTGCAAACCAATGCAGAATGTGCGAATAATCCCAGGGTGAATATGTAAACCCACATAGATTGTGCAAACACCCCATGGAGAATGGGCAAACCGTCCTAGGGCAAATGTGCAAGCCCTGCAGAATGTAGAAACCGCCCCAGGGAGAATGTGCAAACCCCACGCAGAATGTGCAAAATGCCTTAGGAAGAATGTGCAAACCCACACAGAATGTGCAAACAGCCCCAGGGAGAATCTGCAAACCCCACGCAGAATGTGCAAACCGCCCCATGCAGAATGTGCAAACTGCCCCAGGGAGAATGTGCAAAATCCACGTAGAATGTGCAAACTGCTCCAGGGAGAATGTGCAAACCACCCCAGGCAGAATGTGCAAATCCCATGTGGAATGTGCAAACTGCCGGAGGGAGAATGTGCAAACTGCCCCAGGGATAATGTACAAACTGCCCCAGGGAGAATGTGCAAAACCCACATACAATATGCAAAGTGCCTAACGGTGAAAGTGCAAACAACCCCAGGCAGAATATGCAAATCCCATGTGGAATGTGCAAACTGCCGCAGGGAGAATGTGCAAACATCCCATGGAGAATGTGCGAACAGCCCCAGGGAGAATGTGCGAATAGCCCCAGGGAGAATTTGCGAATAGCCCCAGGGAGAATTTGCGAATAGCCCCAGGGAGAATGTGCGAACAGCCACAGCGAGAATGTGCAAACCGCCCCAGGGAGAATGTGCAAACTGCCACAGCGAGAATGTGCAAAAGGCCCCAGGGAGAATGTGCAAACCCATGCAGACCTTGCAAATTGCCCCAGGGAGAATGTGCAAACCAAAGCAGAATGTGCAAACAACCCCAGGGAGAATATGCAAATCCACATAGATTGTGCAAACCCCCCATTGAGAATGTGCGAACACCCCATGGAGAATGTGCGAACAGCCCCATGCAGAATGTGCAAACCGCCACATGGAGAATGTGCAAACCGCCCCATGGAGAATGTGCAAACCGCCCCATGGAGAATGTGCAAACCGCCCCATGGAGAATGTGCAAACACCCCATGGAGAATGTGCAAACAGCCCCAGGGAGAATGTGCGAACAGCCCCAGGGAGAATGTGCGAACAGTCCCAGGGAGAATGTGCAAAACCCATGTACAATATGTAAACTGCCTAATGAAGAATGTGCAAACAGCCCCATGCAGAATGTGCAAATCCCACGTGGAATGTGCAAACAGCCGCAGGGAGAATGTGCGAACAGCCGCAGGGAGAATGTGCGAACAGCCCCAGGGAGAATGTGCGAACATCCCCAGGAAGATTGTGCAAAACCCATGTACAATATGTAAACTGCCTAATAAAGAATGTGCAAACAGCCCCATGCAGAATGTGCAAATCCCATGTGGAATGTGCAAACTGCCGCAGGGAGAATGTGCAAACATCCCATGGAGAATGTGCGAATAGCCCCAGGGAGAATGTGCGAACAGCCCCAGGGAGAATGTGCAAATCCCACGTGGAATGTGCAAACAGCCCCAAGGAGAATGTGAGAACAGCCCCAGGGAGAATGTGCGAACAGCCCCAGGGAGAATGTGCGAACAGCCACAGCGAGAATGTGCGAACAGCCACAGCGAGAATGTGCGAACAGCCCCAGGGAGAATGTGCGAACAGCCCCAGGGAGAATGTGCGAACAGCCACAGCGAGAATGTGCAAACTGCCACAGCGAGAATGTGCAAAAGGCCCCAGGGAGAATGTGCAAACCCATGCAGACCTTGCAAATTGCCCCAGGGAGAATGTGCAAACCAACACAGAATGTGCAAACAACCCCAGGGAGAATATGCAAATCCACATAGATTGTGCAAACCCCCCATGGAGAATGTGCGAACACCCCATGGAGAATGTGCGAACACCCCATGGAGAATGTGCAAACCGCCCCATGGAGAATGTGCGAACAGCCCCAGGGAGAATGTGCGAACAGCCCCAGGGAGAATGTGCGAACAGCCCCAGGGAGAATGTGCGAACAGCCCCAGGGAGAATGTGCGAACAGCCCCAGGGAGAATGTGCGAACAGCCCCAGGGAGAATGTGCGAACAGCCCCAGGGAGAATGTGCGAACAGCCCCAGGGAGAATGTGCGAACAGCCCCAGGGAGAATGTGCGAACAGCCCCAGGGAGAATGTGCGAACAGCCCCAGGGAGAATGTGCGAACAGCCCCAGGGAGAATGTGCGAACAGCCCCAGGGAGAATGTGCGAACAGCCCCAGGGAGAATGTGCGAACAGCCCCAGGGAGAATGTGCGAACAGCCCCAGGGAGAATGTGCGAACAGCCCCAGGGAGAGCAAACTGCCCCAGGGAGAATGTGCAAACTGCCGCAGGGAGAATGTGCAAACAGCAACAGGGAGAATCTGCAAACCCACTTAGAATGTGGAAACTGCCCAGGGAGAAGGTGCAAACCGTCTGAGGGAGAATGTGCAAATTCATGCAGAATGTGCAAACCACCCCAGGGAGAATGTGTAAACCACACCAGGGAGAATGTGCAAACCCACACAGAATGTGCAAAGATCATGCAAAATGTGCAAACTGCCCCAGGGAGAAGGTGCAAACCGTTCCAGGGAGAATGTGCAAACCCTCGCAGAATGTGCAAACCGCCCCAGCGAGAATGTACAAACCCATGCAGAATGTACAAACTGCCCCAAGGCAAATGTGCAAAACCCACGCAGAATTTGCAAACCTTCCTAGGGAGAATGTGCAAACTCACACAGAATGTGCAATCTGCCCCATGCAGAATGTGCAAACCGCCCCATGCAGAATGTGCAAACCGCCCCATGCAGAATGTGCAAATCCCATGTGGAATGTGCAAACCGCCCATGCAGAATGTGCAAACTGCCCCAGGGAGAATGTGCAAACTGCCGCAGGGAGAATGTGCAAACAGCAACAGGGAGAATCTGCAAACCCACTTAGAATGTGGAAACTGCCCAGGGAGAAGGTGCAAACCGTCTGAGGGAGAATGTGCAAATTCATGCAGAATGTGCAAACCACCCCAGGGAGAATGTGTAAACCACACCAGGGAGAATGTGCAAAACCGACACAGAATGTGTAAACTGCCCCAGGCAGAATGTGCAAACCCACACAGAATGTGCAAACCCAATGCAGAATGTGCAAACTGCCCCAGGGCGAATGTGTAAACTGTCCCAGGGAGACAGTGCAAACCATCACAGGCAGAATGTGGAAACCCACACAGAATGTGCAAACCCCATGCAGAATGTGCAAACTGCTCCAGGGAGAATGTGTAAACCACACCAGGGAGAATGTGCAAACCCACACAGAATGTGCAAAGATCATGCAAAATGTGCAAACTGCCCCAGGGAGAATGTACGTGCGTTTTGCACAATGTGCAAACTGCCTAATGTAGAATGTGCAAACAACCCCAGGCAGAATGTGCAAACTATCCCAGGGAGAATATGCAAACTGCCCCAGGGAGAATGTGCGAACAGCCTCAGGGAGAATGTCCAAACCGCCCCAGGGAGAATGTGCAAACGGCCCCAGGGAGAATGTGTAAACCGCCCCAGGGAGAATGTGCAAACAGCCTCAGGGAGAATGTCCAAACCGCCCCAGGGAGAATGTGCAAACGGCCCCAGGGAGAATGTGTAAACCCATGCAGACTGTGCAAACTGCCCCAGGGAGAATGTGCAAACCAATGCAGATTGTGCAAATAATCCCAGGGTGAATATGCAAACCCACATAGATTGTGCAAACACCCCATGGAGAATGTGCAAACAGCCCCAGGGAGAATGTACAAACTGTCCTAGGGCAAATGTGCAAGCCCTGCAAAATGTGGAAACCGCCCCAGGGAGAATGTGCAAACCCCACGTAGAATGTGCAAAATGCCCCAGGATGAATGTGCAAACCCACACAGAATGTGCAAATGGCCCCAGGCAGATTGTGCAAACCCACGCAGAATGTGCAAACCGCCCCTGGGAGAATGTTCAAACCCACGTAGAGTGTGCAAACTGCCCCAGGGAGAAGGTGCAACCCGTCCGAGGGAGAATGTGCAAACCCACGCAGAATGTGCAAACCACCCCAGGGAGAATGTGTAAACCACACCAGGGAGAATGTGCAAAACCCACACAGAATGTGTAAACTGCCCCAGATAGAATGTGCAAACCCACACAGAATGTGCAAAACACATGCAGAATGTGCAAACTGCCCCAGGGAGAATGTGCAAATCCCATGCAGAATGTGCAAACCATGCTAGGGGGAATGTGCAAACTGCCACAGAATGTGGAAATCCCATGCAGAATGTACAAACCGTTCCAGGGAGAATGTCCAAACCGCCCCAGGGAGAATGTGCAAACCCATGCAGAATGTGCAAAGTGCCCCAAGGAGTATGTGCAAACCCCATGTAGAATGTGCAAACTGCTCCAGGGAGAATGTGCAAACTGCCTATTGGTGAAAGTGCAAACAACCCCATGCAGAATGTGCAAAACCCATGTAGAATGTGCAAACTGCCCTATGTAGAATGTGCAAAACGTCCCAAGAAGAATATACGAACAGCCCCAGGAAGAATGTACAAACAGTCGCAGGGCGAATGTGCAAACCCATGCAGAATGTGCGAACCACCCCAGGGAGAATGTTAAAACCCACACAGAATGTGCAAACTCCACGCAGAATGTGCAAACCCATGCAGAATGTGTAAACTGCCCCAGGGAGAATGTGCAAATTGCCCCAGGGAGAATGTGCAAACTGCCCCAGGGAGAATGTGCAAAACCCACGTACAATGTGTGCAAACTGCCTATTGGTGTAACTGCCCCAGGCAGAATTTTCAAATCCCATGTGGAATGTGAAACTGCCGCAGGAAGAATGTGCAAACATCCCATGGAGAATGTGCGAACAGCCCCAGGGAGAATGTGCAAATTCCCCCAGGGAGAATGTGCAAACGGCCCCAGGGAGAATGTGCAAACAGCCCCAGGGAGAATGTGCAAACTGCCCCAGGGAGGATGTATGAACCACCCCAGGGAGAATGTGCGAACCGCCCCAGGGAGAATGTGCAAACTGCCCCAGGGAGAATGTGCAAACCAACGCAGAATGTGCGAACAATCCCAGGGAGAATATGCAAATCCACATTGATTGTGCAAACCCCCCAGGGAGAATGTGCAAAACCCACGTACAATATGTAAACTGCCTAATGGTGAAAGTGCAAACAGTGCCAGGGAGAATGTGCAAATCCCATGTGGAATGTGCAAACTGCCACAGGGAGAATGTGTGAACAGCCCCAGGGAGAATATGTAAACCACCCCAGGGAGAATGTGCAAACCCAAGCAGAATGTGCAAACCCCATGCAGAATGTGCAAACCGCCCCATGCAGAATGCGCAAACTGCCCCAGGGAGAATGAGCAAAATCCACGTAGAATGTGCAAACTGCCCCAGGGAGAATGTGCAAAACCCACGTACAATGTGTGCAAAATGCCCATTGGTGAAAGTGCAAACTGCCCCAAGCAGAATGTGCAAATCCCATGGAGAATGTGCAAACTGCCGCAGGGAGAATGTGCAAACATCCCATCGAGAATGTGCAAACCAACGCAGAATGTGCGAACAAGCCCAGGGAGAATATGCAAATCCACATAGATTGTGCAAACCCCCCAGGGAGAATGTGCAAAACCCACGTACAATATGTAAACTGCCTAATGGTGAAAGTGCAAACAGCCCCAGGCAGAATGTGCGAACAGCCTCAGGGAGAATGTGCGAACAGCCCCAGGGAGAATGTGCGAACAGCCCCAGGGAGAATGTGCAAACCCCACGCAGAATGTGCAAACTGCCCCAGGGAGAATGTTCAAACCCACGTAGAATGTGCAAACTGCCCCAGGGAGAAGGTGCAAACCGTTCCAGGGAGAGTGCGCAAACCCATGCAGAATGTACAAACAGTCCCAAGGAAAATGTGCAAAACCATGCAGAATTTGCAAACCTTCCCAGGGAGAATGTGCAATCTGCCCCATGCAGAATGTGCAAACCCACGCAGAATGTGCAAACCCCATGCAGAATGTGCAAACCGCCCCACGCAGAATGTCCAAACTGCTCCAGGGAGAATGTGCAAACCACCCCAGACAGAATGTGCAAATCCCATGTGGAATGTGCAAACTGCTGGAGGGAGAATGTGCAAACCATCCCAGGCAGAATGTGCAAATCCCATGTGGAATGTGCAAACTGCTGGAGGGAGAATGTGCAAACTGCCCCATGGATAATGTACAAACTGCCCTAGGGAGAATGTGCAAAACCCACATACAATATGCAAAGTGCCTAACGGTGAATGTGCAAACAGGCCCTGGCAGAATATGCAAATCCCATATGGAATGTGCAAACTGTCGCAGGGAGAATGTGCAAACATCCCATTGAGAATGTGCGAACAGCCCCAGGGAGAATGTGCAAACTGCCACAGCGAGAATGTGCAAACCCATGCAGACTGTGCAAATTCCCCAGGGAGAATGTGCAAACCAACGCAGAATGTGCGAACAATCCCAGGGAGAATATGCAAATCCACATAAATTGTGCAAACCCCCGCTGGAGAATGTGCAAACCGCCTCAGGGAGAATGTGCAAACCGCACCATGGAGAATGTGCAAACTGCCCCATTGAGAATGTGCAAACTGCCCCAGGGAGAATGTGCGAACAGCCCCAGGGAGAATGTGCAAATCCCATGTACAATATGTAAACTGCCTAATGAAGAATGTGCAAACAGCCCCATGCAGAATGTGCAAATCCCATGCGGAATGTGCAAACTGCCGCAGGGAGAATGTGTGAACAGCCCCAGGGAGAATGTGCAAACAGCCCCAGGGAGAATGTGCAAACAGCCCCAGGGAGAATGTTCAAACCCACGTAGAATGTGCAAACTGCCCCAGGGAGAAGGGGCAAACCGTTCCAGGGAGAATGTGCAAACCCACGCAGAATGTGCAAACCGCCCCAGCGAGAATGTACAAACCCATGCAGAATGTACAAACTGCCCCAAGGCAAATGTGCAAAACCCACGCAGAATTTGCAAACCTTCCTAGGGAGAATGTGCAAACTCACACAGAATGTGCAATCTGCCCCATGCAGAATGTGCAAACCGCCCCATGCAGAATGTGCAAACTGCCCCAGGGAGAATGTGCAAACCGCCCCAGGGAGAATGTGCAAATCCCATGTGGAATGTGCAAACTGCCGGAGGGAGAAAGAGCAAACAGCCCATGGAGAATGTGCGAACAGCCCCACGGAGAATGTGCAAACAGCCCCACGGAGAATGTGCGAATCGCACACAGAATGTGCAAACCATCCCAGGGAGAATGTGCAAACCCTAGGCAGAATGTGCAAACTGCCCCAGGGAGCATGTGCAAACCCACGCAGAATGTGTAAACCAATCCAGGGAGAATGTGCAAAACTCATGCAGAATGTGCAAACTGCCCCAGGGTGAATGTGCAAAATCCACGTAGAATGTGCAAACTGCCCAAGGGAGAATATGCAAACCCGTGGAGAATGTGCAAACCGCACCAGGGAGAATGTGCAAACCCCACAGCGAATGTGCAAACCCACACAATGTGTGCACACCGCCCCAGGGAAAATGTTCAAACCCACGCAGGATGTGCAAACCGCCCCAGGGAGAATATTCAAACCCACGTGGAATGTGCAAACTGTCCCAGGGATGAGTGCGCAAACCCCATGCAGAATATGCAAACCGCTCCAGAAAGAATGTGCAAAATGTCCCAGGGTGAGTGTGCAAACCGTCCCAGGGAGAATGTGCAAACCCCATGCAGAATATGCAAACCGCCCCAGGGAGAATGAGCAAACCCCATGCAGAATGTGCAAACCGCCCCATGGAGAGGGTGCAAACACCCATGGAGTATGTGCAAAACGCCCCATGGAGAATGGGCAAACCACCCCAGGGAGAATGGGCAAACCGCCCCAGGGAGAATGGGCAAACCGCCCCAGGGAGAATGTGTGTACAGCCCCAGGGAGAATGTGCGAAACCCACGCAGAATGTGCAAACCATCCCAGGCAGAATGTACAAACCCAATGCAGAATGTGCAAATTACCCCAGGGAGAATGTTCAAACCCACGTAGAATGTGCAAACTGCACCAGGGAGAATGTGCAAACCACACAGCGAAGGTGCAAACGCACAAAATGTGTGCACACTGCCCCAGGGAAAACATTCAAACCCACGCAGGATGTGCAAACCGCCCCAGGGAGAATATTCAAACCCACGTAGAATGTGCAAACTG
>NW_025214302.1:2617-5718 GCF_004010195.1 Chiloscyllium plagiosum | reverse complement strand
TGCAAACCGCCCCAGGGAGAATGTGCAAACCGCACCAGGGAGAGTGTGCAAACCGTCCCAGGGAGAGTGCGCAAACCCAATGCAGTATATGCAAACCGCCCCAGGGAGAATGTGCAAACCGCACCAGGGAGAATGTGCAAACCGCACCAGGGAGAATGTGCAAACTGTCCCAGGGAGAGTATGCAAACCGTCCCAGGGAGAGTGTGCAAACCGTCCCAGGGAGAGTGTGCAAACCGTCCCAGGGAGAATGTGCAAACCCCATTCAGAATATGCAAACCGCCCCAGGGAGAATGAGCAAACCCCGTGCAGAATGTGCAAACCCCGTGCAGAATGGAGAGGGTGCAAACACCCATGGAGTATGTGCAAACTGCCCCATGGAGAATGGGCAAACTGCCCCAGGAAGAATGGGCATACAGCCCCAGGGAGAATGTGCAAACAGCCCCAGGGAGAATGTGCGAAACCCACGCAGAATGTGCAAACCATCCCAGGCAGAATGTGCAAACCCACGCAGAATGTGCAAACCACCCCAGGCAGAATGTGCAAACCCACACAGAATGTGCAAACCATCCCAGGCAGAATGTGCAAACCCAGGCAGAATGTGCAAACCATCCCAGGCAGAATGTGCAAACCCACGCAGAATGTGCAAACCACCCCAGGGAGAATGTTCAAACCCACATAGAATGTGCAAACTGCACCAGGGAGAATGTGCAAACCACCCCAGGGAGAATGTGCAAACCCCATGCAGAATGTGCAAATCGTCCCATGCAGAATGTGCAAACCGCCCCAGGGAGAATGTGCAAACTGCCCCAGGGAGAATGTGCAAACTGCCCCAGGGAGATTGTGCAAACTGTCCCAGGGAGATTGTGCAAACCGTCCCAGGGAGAATGTGCAAACCCCCCACACAGAATGTGCAAACTGCCCCAGGGAGAGTGTGCAAATCGTCCCAGGGAGAATGTGCAAACCACCCAGGGAGAATGTGCAAACCGCCCCACACAGAATGTGCAAACTGCCCCAGGGAGAGTGTGCAAACCGCCCCAGGGAGAATGTGCAAACCGCCCCAGGGAGAATGTGCAAACCGCCCCAGGGAGAATATGCAAACCGCCCCATGGAGAATGTGTAAACACCCCAGGGAGAATGTTCAAACCCACACAGAATGTGCAAACCACCCCAGGGTTAATGTGCAAAACCCACGTAGAATGTGCAAACTGCCTCAGGGAGAATGTGCAAACCACCCCAGGGAGAATGTGCAAACCTCACGCAGAATGTGCAAATTGCCCCATGGAGAATGTGCAAAACCCACGTACAATGTGCAAACTGCCCCAGGGATAATGTGCAAACAGCGCCTAGCAGAATGTGCAAACCCACGCAGAATGTGCAAACCGCCCCAGGGAGAATGTGCAAACCCTATGCAGAATGTGCAAACCATCCCAGGGTGAATGTGCAAACTCACGCAGAATGTGTAAACCATCCTTGGGAATATGTGCAAAACCCACGTAGAATGTGTAAACTGCCCCAGGGATAATGTGCAAAAACCACGTACAATGTGCAAACTGCCCCATGGACAAAGTGCAAACGGCGCCCGGCAGAATGTGCAATTCCCATGTAGAATGTGCAAACTGCCGCAGGGAGAATGTGCAAACCCACACAGAATGTGCAAACCACCACAGGGAGAATGTGCAAAACCCACGTAAAATGTGCAAACTGCTCCAGGGAGAATGCGCAAACCACCCCATGGAGAATGTGCAAAATGTCCCAAGGAGAATGTGCAAACTGCCCCAGGGAGAATGTGCAAACCCACGTAGAATGTGCAAACCACCCCAAGGAGAATGTGCAAATCCCAAGCAGAATGTGCAAACTGTCCCAGGAAGAATTTGCAAACCCACGCAGAATGTGTAAACCATCCCTGGGAATGCGCAAACCTCATGCAGAATATGCAAACCGCCCCATGGAGAATGTGCAAACACCCCAGGGAGAATGTTCAAACCCATGCAGAATGTGCAAACCACCCCAGGGTGAATGTGCAAAACCCATGTACAATGTGCAAACTGCCCCATAGAGAATGTGCAAACCCACGCAGAATGTGCAAACCTCCCCAGGGAGAATGTGCAAACCCACGCTGAATGTGCAAACCTCCCCAGGGAGAATGTGCAAACCCCAAACAGATGGTCGCCCGAGGGTGAAATTGAACCTTGTTCCCTGGCATTGTGAGGCAGCATTGCTAAGCACTGATCCACAGTGCTGCCCCAAAATCTATTGTCCTCAGGACTGGTTGTGAACTGAGCAGACCAAGGCTCAGTGGTTAGCACTGAGGCCCCACAGCGCCAGGGGTTCGGGTTTGATTCTGGCTTCGGGCAACTTGATTGAGTGTTTTGAAGAAGTAACGAAGAGGAGTGATGTGGGCAGAGCTGTGGACATGATCTATATGGACTTTAGTAAGGCGTTTGATAAAGTTCCTCAAGGGAGACTGGCTAGCAAGGTTAGATCACAGAGAATACAGGGAGCACTAGCCATTTTGATACAGAACTGGCTCGAAGATAGAAGATAGAGAGTGGTGGTGCAGGGTTGCTTTTAAGACTGGAGGCCTGTGACCAGTGGTGTGCCACAAGGATCGGTGCTGGGCCCACTACTTTTTGTCATTTATCAATGATTTGGATGTGATCATAGGAGGTATAGTTAGTAAGTTTGCAGATGGTACCAAAATTGGAGATGCAGTGGACAGTGAAGGAGGTTACCTCAGTGTACAACGGGATCTTGACCAGATGGGCCAATGGGCCGAGGAGTGGCAGATGAAGTTTAATTAAATAAGTGTGAGGTGCTGCATTTTGGAAAAGCAAATCAGAGCTGGACTTATACACTTAATGGTAAGGTCCTGATGAGTGTGGTTAAAAAAAGAGACCTTGGAGTGCAGGTTCATAGTTCCTTGAAAGTGGTGTACAGGTAGATACTTAGTCAAGAAGTCATTTGGAATTTTTTCCTTTATTGGTCAAAGCATTGAGTATAGGTGTTGGGAGGTCATGTTGCAGCCATACAGGACATTGGTTAGGCCACTTTTGGAATATTGTGTGCAATTCTGGTCTCCTTCCTATCAGACGGATGTTGTG
>NW_025214302.1:0-1883 GCF_004010195.1 Chiloscyllium plagiosum | reverse complement strand
TACGTGAATGACACCTTTGTCATCACAAGATGAAACAAACTAGAAGTAACTTTCAGGACCATCAACAATACCCTCACTTGCATTAAATTCACAAAACAGAAGAAAAACAACAACAAACTACCATTCCTAGATGTCACAGTAGAACAAACAGTCAATGGGGATCTTCAAATCAGTGCCCACAGGAAAACAACAAATATGGGCCAAATACTGAACTACAGAAGCAATCATACCACACCCACAAACAAAACATTATTCCAACAAGCCACCACACACTGCAGCACAGATGATCTACAAAGAGCAGAGGAAAATCACCTATACAGCATAATCAAAAAGAATGGGTGCTCAATGAACACAATCTGTGGATTTTCTCAACAACAAACCCTAGCAATTCTCCCCTACTTCAAAGACATCTTGGAAATGACTGCCAAACTGCTCAGATCTCTAGGCACTTTGGTAGCCCACAAACCCACCAACACACTAAAACAGCAGCTAATGAACCTAAAAGACCCTATACAGTCAACAATCAAAACGAACATCATCTACAAAATACCTTGCAAGAACTGTAACAAACACTACATTGGACAAACAGGCAGAAAACCGGCCACCAGGATACATGAACATCAACTAGCCACAAAAAGACATGACCCATTATCACTAGTAATCTTACATACAGATGAGGAAGGACACCATGTCGACTGGGACGACACATCCATCCTAGGACAAGCGAAACAGAGACATGCACGAGAATTCTTAGAAGCTGGCATTCCAACTCTCTCAACAAACACATTGACCTGGACCCCATTTATTACCCTCTGAAAGAAAAAAAACAGGAAATGACATCACCACAGGAAATGACATCATCAATCCAAGGAAACCCAAATACATAAATAGAAAGCAGGACATAATACCAATGCTTTACCAGAAGCTACCTAGATGATGTTACCTAGCATGGTGACGAAACATCTGAAAATGAAAATTCCAGCTCAGCGAGCTAACTACATCCAGAATCTCAATCTGAGCTACAAATCTTTTCAAAACTCGTTAAGTTAAGGATAATTGATTAAAAATAAGTTAATAATATTGCAAAGAGCAGTAGAAGCTTGACAATTGGGAGTGTTTTAGAAATCAGTAAAAAGTTGATAAATGGGGAATAGATAATATGAGAGTAAACTAGACAGAGTTTAAAAACTGACTGTAAAAACTGTCTTGAGTACAAAAAAAAGATTATCTTAAGAAAATATTGGTCCCTTTGAGGGAGAGACAGGAACAATGATCAAAGGGAATGAGGAAATGGTAGAGATGTTTACCTAATATTTTATGTCTCTTTTTACAGGAAGACTCAAATTACATCCCAGGTATCGGCAGCGGAAAAGTTCTTGAAGAACCTAAGGGGCCAAAGGCCAACAAACCTTTAGGATTGGATGGCTGAGTTGCTGGGAGTTTAAAAGTGGTCCTTGCAGGGACAGTGAATGCACTAGTCATTTTTTTTAGATGGCCCTCTGATTGGAAGTTAAGTGCAATACAGCTTTTCAATAAAGGGGAAGAGAGAAAGTTGCTGCATGATTCAGCTGATGGTACACAGGTGTCGAGAGACCAGGTCTCAGAATGAAGTTCTGAGGAAGGGTCATTGGACCCGAAATGTTAACTCTGACTTCTCCCCACCGATGCTGCCAGACCCGCTGAGCTTTTCCAGTAATTTCTGTCTCTGTTCCAGAATGAAACTTAGTTTGTTAGACCACAACTTTTATTTTTGCAAATTGCTACTGTGGAAGTCAGTCACTGAACCCAAGAGGCTGCCAATGTACATTTAACAAAATAACATAAACGTTTATTATACAAAAAACAACAAAAAAAAAGGTCAGGTAAAAAAACTCCTATTCGAC
>NW_025214301.1:40613-41360 GCF_004010195.1 Chiloscyllium plagiosum | reverse complement strand
TAGGTCTTTTCTTTGGACAATAAACTATCTTAAATAGTCATTTCAAGTTTCACAACATTCTTTTTATAGGAGAGAGACCAGAATTGCACATAATATTCCAAAAGTGGCATTACCAATGTTCTGTACACCCATAACATGTTCTCTTAAGTCACATACTCAAAGCTCTGACCAGTAAAGGAAAACATAAATGCCTTCTTTGCTATCCTATCTAACTATAACTCCACGTTCAAGCAACAATGAACCCGCATTCCAACGTCTGTTTGTTCAGCAACACTCCACAGGACCTTAATATTAAGTGTGTAAGTCCTGCCCTGATTTGCCTTTCCAAATTGTAGCACCTCATATTAATTTAAATTGAACTCAATATGCCACTCCTGGGTCCAGTGGCCCATCTGATCGAGATCCTGCTGTATTCTGAGGTAGCCTTCTTTGCTGTTTAGTACACCTACAAATTTTGTGTAATCTGCAAACTTACTAACAATAACTGGAACCTCACATCCAAATCATTCATAATAATGTGGAGGTGCCGGTGCTGGACTGCGGTGTGCAAAGTTAAAAATGACAACACTATCTGCGGTTTTACGTTTCCGCTGTAGGTCCTGGAATATATCTCCACGTGTACGGGGGGTCTACAGTACTAAATAGTGAGCGGCACGTTGGCACAGTGGTTAGCACTGCTGCCTCACAGCGCCAGAGACCCGGGTTCAATTCCCGCCTCAGGCGACTGACTGTGTGGAGTTTGCACGT
>NW_025214301.1:37368-39325 GCF_004010195.1 Chiloscyllium plagiosum | reverse complement strand
TTCTCCCCGTGTCTGCGTGGGTTTCCTCCGGGTGCTCCGGTTTCCTCCCACAGTCCAAAGATGTGCAGGTCAGGTGAATTGGCCATGCTAGTGTCAGGTAAGGGGTAAATGTAGGGGTATGGCTGGGTTGCGCTTCGGCGGGTCGGTGTGGACTTGTTGGGCCGAAGGGCCTGTTTCCACACTGTATGTAATCTAATCTAATCTAATCGGGTTATAGTCCAACAGGTTTATTTGGAAGTACAAGCTTTCTAAATACAGACACCTGATGGAGGAGCAGCAGTCTGAAAGTTTGTATTTCTAAATGAACCTGTTGGATTATAGCTGAAAATGTGTTGCTGGAAAAGCGCAGCAGGTCAGGCAGAATCCAAGGAACAGGAGAATCGACGTTTCGGGCATAAGCCCTTCTTCCTGAAGTCCTGACTTTCTCCTGTTGGAATATAACCTGGTGTTCTGTCATTTATTAACTAAAATCATTTATATAAATGATGAAAAGCAGTGGACTCAGCAGTGATCCTTGTAACACATCACTTGTCACAGGCCTCCACTCTGAAAAGCATCTCTCCACCACCACCCTCTGTCTTCTACCTTCAAACAAGTTCTGTATCCAAATGGCTAGTTCTCCCTGTATTCCATGTGATCCAATCTTGCTAATCAATTTCCCATGGGGAGCTTTGTCAAACGCCTTACTGAAAGCCATTTAGATCACATCCACCACTTTGCCCTCATCAGTCCTCTTCCTTACCAATTCAAAAAAACTCAGTTGAGTTAGTGATACGTGACTTCCCACGCAGAAAGCCATGTTGACTAACCCTCATCAATCCTGGCCTTTCAGAAAGATGTAATCCTGTCTCTCACAATCCCCTCAACTGTTTGCCTACTGTTGATGTTATGCTCACTGTTCATTAGTTCCCTGACTTTTCCTTGCCCCTTTTCTTAAATAATGGCACCACATTCGCCAGCCTCCAGTCTTTTTGCACTTCACCTGTGACTGTGACTTTGCTGAGATATTCGTATCTCAGCAAAGGGCCCAACAATCACTTCCCTAGCTTATCATCATGTTCCAGGTCCACCTGATCGGGTGCTCTTGCTTTATCCACCTTTTCGGTTTAAAATCATCCAGCAGCACCTCCTCTGTATTATGGACATTTTTTAAGATGTCACTATTTGTTTCCCCATGTTCTATATCTTCCATTTCATTCTCCTCAGTAAGTACTCGCTTAGTATCTCCCACTTTTCCTTTTCTTCCACACATAGGCTGCCTTGCTAATCTTTGCTGGGCCCTCCTCTTTCCCTGGTTACCATTTTGACCTTCATGTATTGATAAAGTCTATTTGAATTCTCCTTAACACTATTTGCCAAAGCTATGTTATGTCCCTTTTTTGCCCTCCTCATTTCCTCCTTAAGTATATCCCTACTGCCTTTATACTCTTCGAAGGATTCACTCAACCTCTCCTGTATTTAACTAACATATGCTTCCTTCTTATTTGTACCAAAACCTCAACTTCTTTTCTTATGCAGCATTTCCCACACCATGAAAGTCATACCTTTCACATGAACAGGAACATACTGTCTCTGTACCCTCATTTTCTCATTTTTGAAGGCTTTCCATTCTCCAGCCATCACTTTGCCTGTGAACATCTGCCTTCGGTCAACTTTTGAAAGTTTTTGCACAACACTCTCAAAATTGGCCTTCCTCCAAATTAGAAATTTAAGTTTTAGATCTGGTCGATCCTTTTCCATCAGAGTTTTAAAACTAATAAAATTATAGTTGTTGGCCCCAAAGTGCTCCCCCACTGACACATCATTATATCACAAGAGTAGGTCAAGATTTGCACCTTGTCTAGACGATGCATTCACATACTGAATCAGAAACTTTTTTTGTACACACTTCAGAAATTCCTTTCTGTCTAAACCATTAACAATATAGCAGCCATAATCTATGTTTGGAATGTTAAAA
>NW_025214301.1:35088-36877 GCF_004010195.1 Chiloscyllium plagiosum | reverse complement strand
CAGCGGGAGTAATCTAGATATTACTACCGGAGAGGTCCTCCTTTCTAAATTCTTGCCTCTCTTCCTTATTTTTCCTTCGGAATCTCATCTCTTTCCCTTCCTGTGTAGTTAGTTCCAATGTGTAAGCCCCTTTGTGAATATCCTGCACTCTCTCCGAGATATCCTTGATCCTGACACCAGGGAGACAACACACTATTCTGATTTCACGCTATCGGCCAGAGAGACGTCTGTCTGTGCCGCTGACAAAGAGATTCGAGTTTTGTAATTTGTAAAAGGAGGACCTTCCAAATCGCGACTACCTCCATCTGAAATGACAAAGGCAGCTGATGTCAGGGAACACCACCTTGATGTCGGACAAGTTCCCCTCTAAGGCACTCACCATGCTGACTTGGAAATAAAACCACTTTCTTTCACTGTCACTGGATCAAGACCCTGGAACTCCCTGCTCATGGCATTTTGGGCAGCACATGGACAACAGCTGTTCCAGAAGGTGGCTCAACACCGCCTTCTCCAAGGGATGGAGAATAAATGCTAGGGTCAGCCAGCGACATCCACGTTCCAGGAGTGAATAAACAAAAACAGCTGGGATCTCTCGTTGTGGCAGACAATACATCACAAGGTTTCTGTCTGCAGCATACCTGACACTAAAATGTATCATCCACGACAAACTAAATCGAGTCCCAGAGATGTTGTTGCACACCTGGTCTGACCTTTGCACGGGCCTCATGACCCAGAAATAAGCTCTGACACTGTGACGCAAGACTCTCTCCATCAGTTATTTTCTGCCTTCGTAAGAATGTTCCACTTATTCCATCTGTATGTTACTTTGGGCAAGAAGTTAATATTTCTGGATGAGGGGTCAGCAGGATTAAATACCACAGTTAACATTCGATCAGACGTAATGTTATGGAATGGGGGAGCACAGGGGATGGGCCGAGTGGCCGCCAGTTTCCCCGCCCCCCGATCAGATTGTGAGAGAGCCGGAGGGAGGAGTTATTAACATGAGCCGGGAATGAGCACCATTGGAGCTTCCTAAAGGGACAATGTCCCAGCTTGAAACCTTCTCTGCCCTTTCCCCCACAGTCTCAGTTGCTTTGGTCAAACTGGGAGAAAAGGGAATTGGGGAAATGACCAATTGATGTTTGTTTCTGGGAATCATTGGGAAAAGTAGCGCATGCGCGATGATTGATCCTGAGTAGAGGAGCGCATGCGTGAGGCCCTCCCCCAGCGCTGCCATTGAGGAGCATTTACTCAGTGAGTGCAAGAGGTTTGTTTGAAACAGACCGCAATGGAGAGATCAGCGCCCAGGGAAGCGAGGGAACAGCAGGCTCCTTCCAGCAGCACATCGGGATGGGAGCCTGGGACACAGAGGGGGCTCCGAGACCGGGGGGCTCCGAGACCGGGATTGATTCGGGGTGAGTTCAGGGAGAACCGGGGGCTGTTTGTAAGAGGCCGAGCGGAGCAGGAACTTGTCCCGGAATTTGGAGTGAGCGGGCTGGGGGGGAAGAGAGAGGCCTTTCTCGGGCTGTGTGGGCCTGCAGTCAGACTGAAGAACATCCTTTCCATTGTTACAGAGCTGATTAAACACACATTGACTCAATTTCCAGAGAGAAATTTTCCAATCAAAAGTAAAATATCATGGAGGAATTACATTTTTTTTAGCATTACAGTGACCCACTGATTTTATAAACCTCTTTCAGGTCACCTCTCAGACTCCAACACTCCATGGCAAACAGGCCCAGCCTCTTCAGCCTCTCCCTTTCACTCAAACACTCCAACCCTGGCAACA
>NW_025214301.1:11253-20279 GCF_004010195.1 Chiloscyllium plagiosum | reverse complement strand
GGTCACGTTCGCCCAACAACATTGACTGCAGCTGCACAGACTGAACAATGTCAATGCGAGTGCTTGATAGCCAAATGCCTCAGGGAAATTGGAGGAGGAACCTAAAGCAGGGTTACTGATCGTGGGATGGGAGAAATCTCCGAGAATTGGTGGGTTTGAATCCTGATACAGAGACAGCAGAGATGTGAAAGGGCGAGGGTTTGAAGGAGCAAAATCATCACCTCGACGAATATTTTCATGTCAAAAAAGATTGATTCTCTCCTGCTTTTGTTAAGCATGTCTTACTCTGCATAAAACGGTAACAAGTGACAACACTGGAAGTCAAATTGCAGATGGTCTTTCTGCTGCCACTACGCAAAGCGCTAACCACTGCATGATACCGGCACCGCATGGAATAGCATGATGCAAAAAGCAGTAAAGATAGTGGCAGAGGACATGTTAGGAACAGGACCACATGAACAGTAGTAATACTTGACAAACAGTGACTGAGACATGCAAACTCATGGTTGGCTGAATGGTTAACTTCGGTATCTCTCGAGCCGATGGATATTTCATCACTTAGTTTGTTGAAGGTGAAGATTGATATAGTTCTCCAGAAAATGAAAGCATCAGGGAATAGCGCAGGGAATTGCTGGAATGTATTTCTGCAAAAGAAATGTAGTTTACCATCGGTTACTTTAGCAATTTCGTCATACAAGGAAGTGACCATTGCTGTGGAATATCATATAGTGCCAGGTTTCATGCCTGGAATACGAGAAACTGTGTGGTGCAGCAGCGAAGATCAAACTGGAAATGCGGATGAGGATGAGGCAACGGATATGAGTTCAGAAATGAAATCATTGAGTGGTAAGTATTTCACTGAAAGTACAGAGTGAATTGAAATGCCGGGGACTGGGAGTTCCAACATTGCGTGGAGCAGTTTGTATTGACGTGGTATACGTCGCATCAGGCTGGGAGCTCCAACCTGAACTGCAGCAGCTTCCATTGACACGAAGCAGGGAGCACCGGGACATTAAGCTGGAAGTTCCAACTTTACCTGGAGCAGCTTCTATTGACATCTGCACTGAGAGAAACGCAGGCAATGTTTACGCTCTCTGAGTTTTCTCATATGGCTAACTCTGCTCTGGGCAGGAAAGGATTTTTGTTTTGCTCATTTCATTTTATTCAATTTCTTGTAAACGCGCACAGGTCGTTGAAGTACTTTCAGACTTCGAAAATTAGCTTGAATACGATGATGTGATTAGGCATTAGTTTATCAAAAGTGATGGAGCAAAATCAGTAAAGTGAATTTGAAATTCATCAGATGAGCGGAGATCCCATTGAATGGCTGAGTAGACACAAAGTGAACGAAAGTTTCATGAGGATGAATGTCTTTTCGTTACAAAACCTCCCGCTGCACAAAGAGTGCAGCATTGGAATGAAGCATTAACGGTGATTATTTTTCCTGGTTATTCAACTTGTGAACATGAGTACGATTGGTCATGTCCGTGTTTGGATCCCAACTCTGCAGAATACCAACCTCAAGCACGCGCGAGCACAGTGTCACAATGGATAATGCGCATGGTTATGGTCCAGAGATTGTAGTTAAAGTTTCGACTTGGTTCAAGAGCAAGACTGGCAGGTTTCAAATTCACATACAAGCTAACTTACCGCACAATGTAGCACATACATCGGGCTAGTGGCAAAATGGATAACGTGCGGAACTACAGATCTGCTGTGTGGAGTTTTGATTCCAACCTGGCTTGCGGGCAGCGCTGACTTTATTGCACTAATAACTGACTGTTCTGAAGCCGAAATGCGGTTTGCACCTTGAACTGCAGGGTCAAGAATTCCTTCATTAAATGCCCCTGCGAACGTCAGAGTCATCACTGGATTGGGGGAGGGGGGGGGTGGAGAAGCTGAATTCGTCGCTCATGCTGCCCTTTCCACGTGTTAACTTTCCGAGGTTCACTCTGGCACCTGCGATTGTGAAGGAAACAAGACACAGAGTCAAGTCTCAGCTTTGACAATTTTGGGAAAAGCTATAGGAAGCGGAATCAGAAGAGAATGGAGAGTGAACTGTCTGAATGAGCAGAGACTGCCGAGGTACCGTCCCCCTTCTTTAAGAGGCTGGTACATCGTCTCTCATTTGTCGACGTCATTAATTGATCCGAGGTACTAAAACCACTCCACTTGCAGGGGGTCTGATTTTACTGATGTCACTGTCAGGATCGAAACAAACCCCAACTCCCGGACTGAGAATCAAAGCCAGGTCACAGTGAAGAAAGCGAAAAAAATGGAACAGCTAGCCTACCATGGACAGCTACACGAATATCACGTATGTGTAGAATGACAGCCCTCAAGGTCGTTGTACATGCTTCCGTCAGATGCAATCGCTTGACTATCTTTATTTATTTTCATCACTTGGCCTTGTATGCATTAACAACTCAAGTTCAGATCTGTGTATTTCTGAAGGTTATGTGGGTTCACCTCTGTGCATCGCTTCAGATAGTGAATCCAGATACAATCATCCGCTTGCTGATGAGATTTTTCTGCATATCTCCTCAATCCTTTCCACCTGTTCACTTCAATCTTCGCCCCTGTTGATCGGTCAAGAGGAAACGTTTCTTTTAGTCTGCATTGTCCATGTCGCTCATTACTTAGTGCATATGAAACATGTATCCTCACAGTTTCCTCTGCCTTAAGAAAACAACCCCAGTCAAAACAATCTGTCTTCATAAACTAAACTTTTCAACTTGGTAAATTTCTGCACGGTTTCCAGTGCGATCACATGACTATTGTAATGTGAATTGCAGAACTGCACGCAATATTTCGGGGGCACCGAATGAATAAATGAGATAAATGACTGGAGAAAGCCACAGAAACTTGTCTTTTCCAATAAAACATCTTTTGCTCAATCCTGCGCTGTGCACTTATCCTGAGACCGATGCTCCAGTAGTCTATTGTACATGTTTGTAAAAGGTGTTCAAAGTTTGGGTGAAGATTTGTAGGGACAAGCCAATATAAATACCGGAGGAAACACCACAGGAGGCTCCCAAGCACTGAGGATGTCACCCAGACAGGGGACGAAACGTTTGCAACAAACATTTCCAACTCGGCGAACAGAACCACAACAGTAAAAGGTGCTCCACGAGGAATAATTACAGAACAGCTGCATCTAAATGGATTGAATTGCTTGAAGATGCCGACCACGGGATTGAGCACTTTCACCCAAAACAGTGACCGCAGCAGTACAGAATGAACAGTGTAAATGTGAGTATTATATTGCGCAATACCTCAGTGAAATGGGAGGGTGGACGTTTAGGCGAGTTAGTTCTTGTGGGAGGGAGAGATTTCTCCGATAAAGGGTGGTTATGATATGTGAAACGCAAAGATGTGAGACAGCGGGTGTTTGAAGAAGGAAACCTATCACCACGTAGAGTATTTTCATGTAAAACAAAGATTGGTTTTCTCAGCGTCTGCTAAGCACATATTACATGGATTAAAACGGGAAAATGCCGATTGTTGTGACAGTGATTCGAGCAGAACTTGCTGTGTTGACAATGCCAAGGAAGAACCATTTCATGATACTCGCGCCACATGGAAAAGCACGATGCAAAAAGCAATAAGGATCGTGGCAGAGGTTATGCCAAGAACAGAACCACACGCACAAAGGAATACTTGTCAAACAGTGACTGAGATGTGGGAACTCAGATTCGGTTGAATATATAGATTCTATGTCCGGAGAGACTGTAGAGTTTGCAACACTGAGGTTGTAGGATGTTACGTTTGCGAGATATCTACAAAACTTCAAAGGGTCATGGGATACTGCAGGGTATTGCTGAAATGTATTCTCAATAACACTGTATTTTAACATCGGTTACTTCACAAATTTCCTCACTTATTGACGTAATCATATAATGGCATGTCATATAATCCCAGTTCAAGGGCTTGGAATCAGAGAAATTGAATTGCACTGCACCCAGAACTAATTGGAAATGGTAATGGCGTTGAGCGCGAGCATGAGGCTGCGAAAGTGCAATCGGTGAGCGGAATGCCATTCTCTGATGATACAGAGGCGCGTGAAATATCGAAGCTAAAAGCTCCCGCTTTAACGACAGCGGCTTCAATTCCCAAGCATCAAGAAGCAGTGGGACATCAGGCTGGGAGCTCCAATTTCACCTGCAATAACTTGTATTGACATGGAACACGGAACTTTGGGACATCAGCTGGTCCAATAGATGGTCAACTATTTTAATCTTAAGTAAGTAGTTATCAGCAGGATACTTGTTTGTGGACTGAAAGAATATCTACAACTGGGACAGCCTAAATTACAAAGAAGAATTCTGCAAAGAATCAATTCTTGGAGAAGCATCTGTGCAGAGTGATGCAGAGGAATGTTTACGTCATCTGCCGTTCTCATATGGTTCACTTTGCACTGGATTAATTTCCATGAAGGGATTTTTTTGCTCGGTTCACAGTATTCACTTTCCTGCATACTCGCAAATGTCGTTCCAATAATCGAAACCTCTGAAAGTTAGCTGGTATATACAATGTGGTGATTAGGCTCACGTTCACGTCAGTTATGCTGAAGAAGTGGATTCGAAATTCATCAGATCAGCAGTGATTCCATTGAATGACTGAGCAGACAGATTGTGCATGGAAGCTTCATGAGGACATATGCGTTTTTTTTTGGAAAGTTCGCTGCTTTGAAAGGTGATGAAGATTAGACTGAAGCAGTGACAGTGATTATCTTTATTGCTTGTTCAACTGGTGAATATGACTGCTATTAACCGTGTCCGTATTAACATCACGGCTCTTAAGGCTCTGCCTGTGCATCGGGCCAATGGCGCAATGGGTAACGCGCCTGACTACAGATCAGGTGACTGTAGGTTTGAATCCTTCCTGGTTCGGCGGCAGGGAAACCTTTAATCCCGCTTAAAAACTGATTTTTCTAAAGCCGAAATAAGGTATGAGCTCCTCATCTGCAGGAACGGGAATGCCTTCATTAAATCTCCCCGCGTCAATGTTCCAGCGTCATCACAGGAGGGAATCCAAATAGTCGTACGCGTTGCTCATGGGCACCTTTCCATTTCATAAAGCCACCGATCGAATAACTGTTGCTCGCGGTGATGCTCTGCTTTGAGCATTTTTCAAAATTCTTTGGCCAGTGGAATCAGAGAAGAATGAAGGGTTAACTGTCCAACTAATCTTTATAGAGTGTGAGTTCCAGAGTCTACCACCCGCTGACTGATAAAGTTTTCCTCCCAGTCTATTCAAAGCTTTCTGCATCTTATCTGAAATCTACAAACCCTGGTTATCGATCAAGAGCAAATGTTTCCTTCAATCTGTAATTCCTTGCTCCTCATTATTTCGTACACGTCAATCATGTCTCCTCACAATCAGCTCTGCTCTGAGAAAAACAACATTTTGAAAGTCTTGTGTTCACTGAAATTTCTTGCCTGTTTTTAACAGTTCGGTGAGTGGAGTAGTCCCACTGCTAACATTCAGCACAAACTTTCAGCAAAAACCACACAATGCGGAGAACCTTAGTACTGCTCTTTTCGTCAACAATGAGTAAAGGTCCCCTGTAACTTTCGATTTCACATCCCGTGGGGCTATTTGTCCGTGTTCAACGACGTGTCCCAGGAAGGTTACTTTGGCTTTGGCAGATTCACTTTCAGCTAGGTTTACAAACCAGTTTGACTTCCGAATTCGATCAAAAAAGCCCGATAAATGCTGTAAATATTCAATCCACGAGAGACTGAAAGTCACCAGGCACAATATACACGAATCAGTTGCGTATTCGGCAATTACCCTGTCAGTTAACCTCTGAAATATGGCTGAAGTGTTTTTCGTACAAACGGCATTACTTTAAATTTCTGCAGGCCAGTTGGCGTTACAAAATTGCCTTTGATCTTTCTGACAAAGTTCACTACCATTAACCTTTGAGGAAGTCCAACTTAGAAATGTTAGTTCTCCTCCAATCTTTTCCACACAGTCCTCCAACTGCAGATATGTATACGCATCAGTCTTTCTAACAACATTGATTTTGTGATAGTCCACACATGACTGTTGGGTCTTATTTGGCTTTGGCACCATGATGATGGGTGAAATCTATTCATTGAAACTCACTTTGGTTATGCCATTTTGGTGCATACGTGACATCTCCTTATGAACTTGTACAACTTTAAAGGGTTATGCCTGCAAGGATGTTACAGAGTCAGAACGGCATCTCCTATATTTACATCATCTACAATTAGATTATTAATTCCCAATATATTTCAGCAGATCTCCCCATCCAAGAGTAATAACTCTTTCGATTTTCTTCTGGAAGATAACTGAATAACTTTACCAATTTTGGACTCCAATTTTATTTCAGGAACGTCTAATGCAGAATTCCCTGACATTGGTTCTTCCCAGTGTGTCGTCATCAATAACACATTCTCCTCTTGCGTTCGTTCTCTGCCAAAATACCGTTAGAGCATATTCCCATTGCACATTCTGTGAGATTCCTTCATGACTGGAGTCCCTATCAATTAGCTAACCTCACTCAATTTCCTCTCAATTTGATAAGGTCTTTTTAACCTTGCTTTAAAATTTCACCGATTAATGAATTTTAAATAATTGTATTATTCCCAGCGGCAAAATTGTGATTTTTTGATTTCTCATACATTTCCTGCTTCACCATTTGTTGCGATACTTTTAAATACTGTTTCGACAACTCCCCAATATTATTTAGTCCAACTCTAAAATTTGACACATCATCCAAATGCGTGGTCTCTGCAATCTGACTTATTAATTTTTCCTTAATAAATTTTAATGGTCCTCTTACTTTATGCCCAAAATTGGTTTCAGATGGACTTAGTTTGGTGGATTCTTTTGGTACATCTCAAATCGCAAACAGCACTGACGCAACTTCCTTATGGAAATAATCTGGCTATTCCGAACCATAAAACCTCAACATAGCTTTTAATAATTGACGTCACCTTTCCAGTGCACCTGTGATTCTGGATTGTACACAGTAGATTTGAATAGTTTTATTTCCAAACTATCGATACACTCCTTGAAATGTTTGGACGTGAAGTTTGACCCTTGAGCTAATTAAATCTCTGATGGTAGTCTTAGTCTAGCTTTTTAAAAAACCGTAATTCTTCCACTATCCTTTGAGCTGTCAAATTGCACGATTGAACAACATTTGGAAATCTCGTCAATACATCCTTTTTCTGTTAATTAATACTTATTCCCATCTTTTATTGGATGTAGGGAACCTACACAATGAATGAAGACACTTAAGAAAGATTCCTCGAACGTTGGGATAGATATTAAAGGTGCAGGCTTTATTATTTCCCATGGTTTTCCTATTAGTTGAAATGTATGACACGTCTGGCAAAATTCAAATGCATTCCCCTGCAATCCAGGCCGTAAAAATGTCTTTGTATTTTAGCCTCCGTTTTCATCACGCCTACGTCCCCTCCAATTTGTGGCACATGCGGCACTCGCAGCACCACTTTTCTGTACCCTACTGGAAAAATAAATTCTGCCCATTTCTCACTTGCTTGAATATGTATTGCTCTCCATTTCCTCCTTCACATATCATTTGCTAAGTAATATCACACGGGGATGCATTCACTCTCCTTCCAAGTACATGTCTTCTGATCCAACTGCTTTAATTATTCATCTTTTTGCGGTAAGTCAGCAGCATAGCAGAGCTCAATATACTTGCATTATTAACGCTTGTCCCCTGCTGTGTCCCACTTACCTGACAAAAAAACTATTTTGTAATCATATTTCAGCTTCCTTATCAGTGCCTTTTGATTTGTCCTGCTTCAGCTTGTGACTCTGTGATCGCGTTAAGACACAATCTGGGAAAATTCCTTGATAAACGTCCTGCATTGCTGCACTTGCCTGCATCTCGGCTGGCTTTTCAACTGGAGAAGGCAGCTCGTTTACCGGTGATTGAGCTATATTATTTGCAAGCACAAACTGTAGTCTTGGAGCTGAGAGTTTTTACAGACCTCCCACCACAAATTCTCCACTCTTTCTGCCCACTCTATCCTCACTTTACATAACTGAGAATTTTTCGTCCCACCATGAATTCCCGTGTACATAGTTTTCAGGAGTACATGTTTCTCCCTCCTTCTGAATCACAGACAGGCACGATCCTATGTCCCTCAATATTGTTACCTCTCTATCAGCTACTCCTGGCCAAGGTAAATGAACTTTAACTTTGCAGGTATATTATTAAAGCAGATGTGGCACGTCCCCCTTACCAAACTCTGATCGGCTTGTCCACTCTGATGCAGCTTTCCAGCCTCCACTGTGCTTTCTATTGCCATGCCGGCAGAACATCCAGGCTTGTTTCGTTTCCCTCCATCTGACTTTCCAGTGCTTTCCCTAGTTCTCCAAAACTGACTTCATGTGGCCTACTTTATTTCAATGAAAACCTCAGATTTTGTTCCCTCCAAGATTTCCCTATTTAACCTGTGATAAGTTAACCTAATGATTTTCACAGAGATTTAACTTTCCCATTCCACGTAAGGATTTCTCTTTGCCCCAATTTCGATCCCTCAGACTGAAAATGATTCTGGAAGCCCATCCTTGTTTTATGTACCAGTTCATAACAATCAGCCATTTCAACTGCTAACCTTGTCGTTTTAACAATATGCTCTTCCAGAATAAGCTTATCTTCAGCCTTTCTCTCCAGCCTTTTAAGGTGAATTCCTTTAATAATTGCCAATTTCTGAAGTTCAAACCCTGTTTCCCTTTCTCTCCGATCTGCTGCTCCCTCTTCTTCCCTCTTTCTACTTCGAATCGTATCTCAAACTGCTTCAAATCTGGTGTCCTTTCCTTATCTCTCGAGTCTAACTCAAGCTGCTTCATTTTCAAATAAAGTTTAACCATCTCTACAGATTCTCATGGATTTTCCAGCTTAGTTAAAAGCTGAGCGACTGCGGGAATGATCTCTCCTTTCCTCACAGAAAGAGGCAAATACAACCCCAGTATGTCTTCTGCTAATTCCAGAAGCCCGGCCTGAATTATTTTTT